>NC_087396.1:1677500-1807500 GCF_031307605.1 Tribolium castaneum | reverse complement strand
TGACATAAAAGTCACTGAAGTCTTCAGAGTCGTTTTTAAATGCTGCAGTTTCGTATTCGTCTCAAACATTGAAAACTGAATTACATTTTTGTTCAGTAACAGTCACAGTTTTCTTATTGGTTTTTTGCTTATATCTCAAAAACAGTTCTCCTATCAATTTTTATCTTTCTGTCAAAATTAAAGCTGATAAAATTTCCTACAAAATAGTTATTTGCATTTTTCTTGTAGGACCAACCATAAGCGAGTTATAGAGTTGGATATAAATAATATTTAACAAAAATTTGCTTTAAAATAAAATGTTTGAAAAACTGAAATTAAACTAATTTAATTGTGTCTAACACTTTAGTAGAGGAAAAAGAAGAAGACATAAAAGTCACTAAAGGTTTCAAAGTTGTCTTTAATCGTCATATTAATAACAATAACATTAATAATAATAATACTAATAGTACTAAATTTGCTTATATGCAAACGCTTAATTAAGGTAACAGTGTTTTGGTTTCTTGCTCATATCTCGAAAACAGTTACTCCTATCAATTTTTATCTTTTTACTAAAATTCAAGCTGATAAAATTTCCTACAAAATAGTTATTTGCATTTTTTATGTAGGACTAACCATAAGCGAGATATAAGATTGAAAATAATTAATATTTAAAAAAGAAGTGCTTTAACAGAAAATGTCTTGTGATTTAAAATACACTTAATTTATTAGGTCCAATACTTTATTAAAAAAAAAAAGGGGGTGACATATAAGTCACTGAAATCTTCAGAGTCGATTTTAAATGCTGCATTTTCGTCTTCGTCTCAAACATTGAAAACTGAATTACATTTTTGTTCTGAAACGGTAACAGTTTTTACTTTGGTTTTTTGCTTATATCTCGAAAACAGTTACTCCTATCAATTTTTATCTTTTTTTCAAAATTAAAGCTGATAACATTTCCTACAAAATAGTTATTTGCATTTTTCTTGTAGGACCAACCATAAGCGAGTTATAAAGTTGGATATAAATAATATTTAACAAAAACTTGCTTAAAAATAAAATGTTTGAAATACTGAAATTAAACTAAATTAATTGTGTTTAACACTTTAGTAGAGAAAAAAGAAAAAGACATAAAAGTCACCAAAGTCTTGAGAATCGTTTTTAGTCGTCATATTAATAACAATAACATTAATAATAATAATACTAATAGTACTAAATCTGCTTATATGCAAGCGCTTTATTAAGGTAACAGTTTTTTGGTTTCTTGCTTATATCTCGAAAACAGTTACTCCTATGAATTTTTGTCTTTCTTTCAAAATTAAAGCTGATAAAATATTCTACAAAATAGTTATTTACATTTTTCTTGTAGGACCAACCATAAGCGAGTTATAGAGTTGGATATAAATAATATTTAACAAAAATTTGCTTTAAAATAAAATGTTTGAAAAACTGAAATTAAACTAATTTAACTGTGTCTAACACTTTAGTAGAGAAAAAAGGAAAAGACATAAAAGTCACTAAAGGTTTCAGAGTTGTCTTTAGTTGTCATATTAATAACAATAACATTAATAATAATAATACTAATAGTACTAAATTTGCTTATATGCAAACGCTTAATTAAGGTAACAGTGTTTTGGTTTCTTGCTTATATCTCGAAAACAGTTACTCCTATCAAGTTTTATCTTTTTACTAAAATTCAAGCTGATAAAATTTCCTACAAAATAGTTATTTGCATTTTTCATGTAGGACTAACCATAAGCGAGATATATGATTGAAAATAATTAATATTTAAAAAAAAAGTGCTTTAACAGAAAATGTCTTGTGATTTAAAATACACTTAGTTTATTGGGTCCAATACTTTATTAGAAGAAAAAGGAAGTGACATAAAAGTCACTGAAGTCTTCAGAGTCGTTTTTAAATGCTGCAGTTTCGTCTTCGTCTCAAACATTGAAAACCGAATTACATTTTTGTTCAGTAACAGTCACAGTTTTCTTATTGGTTTTTTGCTTATATCTCGAAAACAGTTACTCCTATCAATTTTTATCTTTCTTTTAAAATTAAAGCTGATAAAGCTTCCTACAAAATAGTTGTTTGCATTTTTCTTGTAGGACCAACCATAAGCGAGTTATAGAGTTGGATATAAATAATATTTAACAAAAATTTGCTTTAAAATAAAATGTTTGAAAAACTGAAATTAAACTAATTTAATTGTGTCTAACACTTTAGTAGAGGAAAAAGAAGAAGACATAAAAGTCACTAAAGGTTTCAAAGTTGTCTTTAATCGTCATATTAATAACAATAACATTAATAATAATAATACTAATAGTACTAAATTTGCTTATATGCAAACGCTTAATTAAGGTAACAGTGTTTTGGTTTCTTGCTCATATCTCGAAAACAGTTACTCCTATCAATTTTTATCTTTTTACTAAAATTCAAGCTGATAAAATTTCCTACAAAATAGTTATTTGCATTTTTTATGTAGGACTAACCATAAGCGAGATATAAGATTGAAAATAATTAATATTTAAAAAAGAAGTGCTTTAACAGAAAATGTCTTGTGATTTAAAATACACTTAATTTATTAGGTCCAATACTTTATTAAAAAAAAAAAGGGGGTGACATATAAGTCACTGAAATCTTCAGAGTCGATTTTAAATGCTGCATTTTCGTCTTCGTCTCAAACATTGAAAACTGAATTACATTTTTGTTCTGAAACGGTAACAGTTTTTACTTTGGTTTTTTGCTTATATCTCGAAAACAGTTACTCCTATCAATTTTTATCTTTTTTTCAAAATTAAAGCTGATAACATTTCCTACAAAATAGTTATTTGCATTTTTCTTGTAGGACCAACCATAAGCGAGTTATAAAGTTGGATATAAATAATATTTAACAAAAACTTGCTTAAAAATAAAATGTTTGAAATACTGAAATTAAACTAAATTAATTGTGTTTAACACTTTAGTAGAGAAAAAAGAAAAAGACATAAAAGTCACCAAAGTCTTCAGAATCGTTTTTAGTCGTCATATTAATAACAATAACATTAATAATAATAATACTAATAGTACTAAATCTGCTTATATGCAAGCGCTTTATTAAGGTAACAGTTTTTTGGTTTCTTGCTTATATCTCGAAAACAGTTACTCCTATCAATTTTTATCTTTTTTTCAAAATTAAAGCTAATAAAATTTCCTACAAAATAGTTATTTGCATTTTTTTGTAGGACTAACCATAAGCGAGTTATAGAGTTGGATATAAATAATATTTAACAAAAATTTGCTTTAAAATAAAATGTTTGAAAAACCGAAATTAAACTAAATTAATTGAGTCTAACACTTTAGTAGAGGAAAAAGAAAAAGACATAAAAGTCACTAAAGGTTTCAGAGTTGTCTTTAGTTGTCATATTAATAACAATAACATTAATAATAATAATACTAATAGTACTAAATTTGCTTATATGCAAACGCTTAATTAAGGTAACAGTGTTTTGGTTTCTTGCTTATATCTCGAAAACAGTTACTCCTATCAATTTTTATCTTTTTACTAAAATTCAAGCTGATAAAATTTCCTACAAAATAGTTATTTGCATTTTTCATGTAGGACTAACCATAAGCGAGATATATGATTGAAAATAATTATTATTTAAAAAAAAAGTGCTTTAACAGAAAATGTCTTGTGATTTAAAATACACTTAATTTATTAGGTCCAATACTTTATTAGAAGAAAAAGGAAGTGACATAAAAGTCACTGAAGTCTTCAGAGTCGTTTTTAAATGCTGCAGTTTCGTATTCGTCTCAAACATTGAAAACTGAATTACATTTTTGTTCAGTAACAGTCACAGTTTTCTTATTGGTTTTTTGCTTATATCTCAAAAACAGTTCTCCTATCAATTTTTATCTTTCTGTCAAAATTAAAGCTGATAAAATTTCCTACAAAATAGTTATTTGCATTTTTCTTGTAGGACCAACCATAAGCGAGTTATAGAGTTGGATATAAATAATATTTAACAAAAATTTGCTTTAAAATAAAATGTTTGAAAAACTGAAATTAAACTAATTTAATTGTGTCTAACACCTTAGTAGAGGAAAAAGAAGAAGACATAAAAGTCACTAAAGGTTTCAAAGTTGTCTTTAATCGTCATATTAATAACAATAACATTAATAATAATAATACTAATAGTACTAAATTTGCTTATATGCAAACGCTTAATTAAGGTAACAGTGTTTTGGTTTCTTGCTCATATCTCGAAAACAGTTACTCCTATCAATTTTTATCTTTTTACTAAAATTCAAGCTGATAAAATTTCCTACAAAATAGTTATTTGCATTTTTTATGTAGGACTAACCATAAGCGAGATATAAGATTGAAAATAATTAATATTTAAAAAAGAAGTGCTTTAACAGAAAATGTCTTGTGATTTAAAATACACTTAATTTATTAGGTCCAATACTTTATTAAAAAAAAAAAGGGGGTGACATATAAGTCACTGAAATCTTCAGAGTCGATTTTAAATGCTGCATTTTCGTCTTCGTCTCAAACATTGAAAACTGAATTACATTTTTGTTCTGAAACGGTAACAGTTTTTACTTTGGTTTTTTGCTTATATCTCGAAAACAGTTACTCCTATCAATTTTTATCTTTTTTTCAAAATTAAAGCTGATAACATTTCCTACAAAATAGTTATTTGCATTTTTCTTGTAGGACCAACCATAAGCGAGTTATAAAGTTGGATATAAATAATATTTAACAAAAACTTGCTTAAAAATAAAATGTTTGAAATACTGAAATTAAACTAAATTAATTGTGTTTAACACTTTAGTAGAGAAAAAAGAAAAAGACATAAAAGTCACCAAAGTCTTCAGAATCGTTTTTAGTCGTCATATTAATAACAATAACATTAATAATAATAATACTAATAGTACTAAATCTGCTTATATGCAAGCGCTTTATTAAGGTAACAGTTTTTTGGTTTCTTGCTTATATCTCGAAAACAGTTACTCCTATCAATTTTTATCTTTTTTTCAAAATTAAAGCTAATAAAATTTCCTACAAAATAGTTATTTGCATTTTTTTGTAGGACTAACCATAAGCGAGTTATAGAGTTGGATATAAATAATATTTAACAAAAATTTGCTTTAAAATAAAATGTTTGAAAAACCGAAATTAAACTAAATTAATTGAGTCTAACACTTTAGTAGAGGAAAAAGAAAAAGACATAAAAGTCACTAAAGGTTTCAGAGTTGTCTTTAGTTGTCATATTAATAACAATAACATTAATAATAATAATACTAATAGTACTAAATTTGCTTATATGCAAACGCTTAATTAAGGTAACAGTGTTTTGGTTTCTTGCTTATATCTCGAAAACAGTTACTCCTATCAATTTTTATCTTTTTACTAAAATTCAAGCTGATAAAATTTCCTACAAAATAGTTATTTGCATTTTTCATGTAGGACTAACCATAAGCGAGATATATGATTGAAAATAATTATTATTTAAAAAAAAAGTGCTTTAACAGAAAATGTCTTGTGATTTAAAATACACTTAATTTATTAGGTCCAATACTTTATTAGAAGAAAAAGGAAGTGACATAAAAGTCACTGAAGTCTTCAGAGTCGTTTTTAAATGCTGCAGTTTCGTATTCGTCTCAAACATTGAAAACTGAATTACATTTTTGTTCAGTAACAGTCACAGTTTTCTTATTGGTTTTTTGCTTATATCTCAAAAACAGTTCTCCTATCAATTTTTATCTTTCTGTCAAAATTAAAGCTGATAAAATTTCCTACAAAATAGTTATTTGCATTTTTCTTGTAGGACCAACCATAAGCGAGTTATAGAGTTGGATATAAATAATATTTAACAAAAATTTGCTTTAAAATAAAATGTTTGAAAAACTGAAATTAAACTAATTTAATTGTGTCTAACACTTTAGTAGAGGAAAAAGAAGAAGACATAAAAGTCACTAAAGGTTTCAAAGTTGTCTTTAATCGTCATATTAATAACAATAACATTAATAATAATAATACTAATAGTACTAAATTTGCTTATATGCAAACGCTTAATTAAGGTAACAGTGTTTTGGTTTCTTGCTCATATCTCGAAAACAGTTACTCCTATCAATTTTTATCTTTTTACTAAAATTCAAGCTGATAAAATTTCCTACAAAATAGTTATTTGCATTTTTTATGTAGGACTAACCATAAGCGAGATATAAGATTGAAAATAATTAATATTTAAAAAAGAAGTGCTTTAACAGAAAATGTCTTGTGATTTAAAATACACTTAATTTATTAGGTCCAATACTTTATTAAAAAAAAAAAGGGGGTGACATATAAGTCACTGAAATCTTCAGAGTCGATTTTAAATGCTGCATTTTCGTCTTCGTCTCAAACATTGAAAACTGAATTACATTTTTGTTCTGAAACGGTAACAGTTTTTACTTTGGTTTTTTGCTTATATCTCGAAAACAGTTACTCCTATCAATTTTTATCTTTTTTTCAAAATTAAAGCTGATAACATTTCCTACAAAATAGTTATTTGCATTTTTCTTGTAGGACCAACCATAAGCGAGTTATAAAGTTGGATATAAATAATATTTAACAAAAACTTGCTTAAAAATAAAATGTTTGAAATACTGAAATTAAACTAAATTAATTGTGTTTAACACTTTAGTAGAGAAAAAAGAAAAAGACATAAAAGTCACCAAAGTCTTCAGAATCGTTTTTAGTCGTCATATTAATAACAATAACATTAATAATAATAATACTAATAGTACTAAATCTGCTTATATGCAAGCGCTTTATTAAGGTAACAGTTTTTTGGTTTCTTGCTTATATCTCGAAAACAGTTACTCCTATGAATTTTTGTCTTTCTTTCAAAATTAAAGCTGATAAAATATTATACAAAATAGTTATTTACATTTTTCTTGTAGGACCAACCATAAGCGAGTTATAGAGTTGGATATAAATAATATTTAACAAAAATTTGCTTTAAAATAAAATGTTTGAAAAACTGAAATTAAACTAATTTAACTGTGTCTAACACTTTAGTAGAGAAAAAAGGAAAAGACATAAAAGTCACTAAAGGTTTCAGAGTTGTCTTTAGTTGTCATATTAATAACAATAACATTAATAATAATAATACTAATAGTACTAAATTTGCTTATATGCAAACGCTTAATTAAGGTAACAGTGTTTTGGTTTCTTGCTTATATCTCGAAAACAGTTACTCCTATCAAGTTTTATCTTTTTACTAAAATTCAAGCTGATAAAATTTCCTACAAAATAGTTATTTGCATTTTTCATGTAGGACTAACCATAAGCGAGATATATGATTGAAAATAATTAATATTTAAAAAAAAAGTGCTTTAACAGAAAATGTCTTGTGATTTAAAATACACTTAGTTTATTGGGTCCAATACTTTATTAGAAGAAAAAGGAAGTGACATAAAAGTCACTGAAGTCTTCAGAGTCGTTTTTAAATGCTGCAGTTTCGTCTTCGTCTCAAACATTGAAAACCGAATTACATTTTTGTTCAGTAACAGTCACAGTTTTCTTATTGGTTTTTTGCTTATATCTCGAAAACAGTTACTCCTATCAATTTTTATCTTTCTTTTAAAATTAAAGCTGATAAAGCTTCCTACAAAATAGTTGTTTGCATTTTTCTTGTAGGACCAACCATAAGCGAGTTATAGAGTTGGATATAAATAATATTTAACAAAAATTTGCTTTAAAATAAAATGTTTGAAAAACTGAAATTAAACTAATTTAATTGTGTCTAACACTTTAGTAGAGGAAAAAGAAGAAGACATAAAAGTCACTAAAGGTTTCAAAGTTGTCTTTAATCGTCATATTAATAACAATAACATTAATAATAATAATACTAATAGTACTAAATTTGCTTATATGCAAACGCTTAATTAAGGTAACAGTGTTTTGGTTTCTTGCTCATATCTCGAAAACAGTTACTCCTATCAATTTTTATCTTTTTACTAAAATTCAAGCTGATAAAATTTCCTACAAAATAGTTATTTGCATTTTTTATGTAGGACTAACCATAAGCGAGATATAAGATTGAAAATAATTAATATTTAAAAAAGAAGTGCTTTAACAGAAAATGTCTTGTGATTTAAAATACACTTAATTTATTAGGTCCAATACTTTATTAAAAAAAAAAAGGGGGTGACATATAAGTCACTGAAATCTTCAGAGTCGATTTTAAATGCTGCATTTTCGTCTTCGTCTCAAACATTGAAAACTGAATTACATTTTTGTTCTGAAACGGTAACAGTTTTTACTTTGGTTTTTTGCTTATATCTCGAAAACAGTTACTCCTATCAATTTTTATCTTTTTTTCAAAATTAAAGCTGATAACATTTCCTACAAAATAGTTATTTGCATTTTTCTTGTAGGACCAACCATAAGCGAGTTATAAAGTTGGATATAAATAATATTTAACAAAAACTTGCTTAAAAATAAAATGTTTGAAATACTGAAATTAAACTAAATTAATTGTGTTTAACACTTTAGTAGAGAAAAAAGAAAAAGACATAAAAGTCACCAAAGTCTTCAGAATCGTTTTTAGTCGTCATATTAATAACAATAACATTAATAATAATAATACTAATAGTACTAAATCTGCTTATATGCAAGCGCTTTATTAAGGTAACAGTTTTTTGGTTTCTTGCTTATATCTCGAAAACAGTTACTCCTATGAATTTTTGTCTTTCTTTCAAAATTAAAGCTGATAAAATATTCTACAAAATAGTTATTTACATTTTTCTTGTAGGACCAACCATAAGCGAGTTATAGAGTTGGATATAAATAATATTTAACAAAAATTTGCTTTAAAATAAAATGTTTGAAAAACTGAAATTAAACTAATTTAACTGTGTCTAACACTTTAGTAGAGAAAAAAGGAAAAGACATAAAAGTCACTAAAGGTTTCAGAGTTGTCTTTAGTTGTCATATTAATAACAATAACATTAATAATAATAATACTAATAGTACTAAATTTGCTTATATGCAAACGCTTAATTAAGGTAACAGTGTTTTGGTTTCTTGCTTATATCTCGAAAACAGTTACTCCTATCAAGTTTTATCTTTTTACTAAAATTCAAGCTGATAAAATTTCCTACAAAATAGTTATTTGCATTTTTCATGTAGGACTAACCATAAGCGAGATATATGATTGAAAATAATTAATATTTAAAAAAAAAGTGCTTTAACAGAAAATGTCTTGTGATTTAAAATACACTTAGTTTATTGGGTCCAATACTTTATTAGAAGAAAAAGGAAGTGACATAAAAGTCACTGAAGTCTTCAGAGTCGTTTTTAAATGCTGCAGTTTCGTCTTCGTCTCAAACATTGAAAACCGAATTACATTTTTGTTCAGTAACAGTCACAGTTTTCTTATTGGTTTTTTGCTTATATCTCGAAAACAGTTACTCCTATCAATTTTTATCTTTCTTTTAAAATTAAAGCTGATAAAGCTTCCTACAAAATAGTTGTTTGCATTTTTCTAGTAGGACCAACCATAAGCGAGTTATAGAGTTGGATATAAATAATATTTAACAAAAATTTGCTTTAAATAAAATGTTTGAAAAACCGAAATTAAACTAAATTAATTGAGTCTAACACTTTAGTAGAGAAAAAAGAAAAAGACATAAAAGTCACCAAAGTCTTCAGAATCGTTTTTAGTCGTCATATTAATAACAATAACATTAATAATAATAATACTAATAGTACTAAATCTGCTTATATGCAAGCGCTTTATTAAGGTAACAGTTTTTTGGTTTCTTGCTTATATCTCGAAAACAGTTACTCCTATGAATTTTTGTCTTTCTTTCAAAATTAAAGCTGATAAAATATTCTACAAAATAGTTATTTACATTTTTCTTGTAGGACCAACCATAAGCGAGTTATAGAGTTGGATATAAATAATATTTAACAAAAATTTGCTTTAAAATAAAATGTTTGAAAAACTGAAATTAAACTAATTTAACTGTGTCTAACACTTTAGTAGAGAAAAAAGGAAAAGACATAAAAGTCACTAAAGGTTTCAGAGTTGTCTTTAGTTGTCATATTAATAACAATAACATTAATAATAATAATACTAATAGTACTAAATTTGCTTATATGCAAACGCTTAATTAAGGTAACAGTGTTTTGGTTTCTTGCTTATATCTCGAAAACAGTTACTCCTATCAAGTTTTATCTTTTTACTAAAATTCAAGCTGATAAAATTTCCTACAAAATAGTTATTTGCATTTTTCATGTAGGACTAACCATAAGCGAGATATATGATTGAAAATAATTAATATTTAAAAAAAAAGTGCTTTAACAGAAAATGTCTTGTGATTTAAAATACACTTAGTTTATTGGGTCCAATACTTTATTAGAAGAAAAAGGAAGTGACATAAAAGTCACTGAAGTCTTCAGAGTCGTTTTTAAATGCTGCAGTTTCGTCTTCGTCTCAAACATTGAAAACCGAATTACATTTTTGTTCAGTAACAGTCACAGTTTTCTTATTGGTTTTTTGCTTATATCTCGAAAACAGTTACTCCTATCAATTTTTATCTTTCTTTTAAAATTAAAGCTGATAAAGCTTCCTACAAAATAGTTGTTTGCATTTTTCTAGTAGGACCAACCATAAGCGAGTTATAGAGTTGGATATAAATAATATTTAACAAAAATTTGCTTTAAATAAAATGTTTGAAAAACCGAAATTAAACTAAATTAATTGAGTCTAACACTTTAGTAGAGAAAAAAGAAAAAGACATAAAAGTCACCAAAGTCTTCAGAATCGTTTTTAGTCGTCATATTAATAACAATAACATTAATAATAATAATACTAATAGTACTAAATCTGCTTATATGCAAGCGCTTTATTAAGGTAACAGTTTTTTGGTTTCTTGCTTATATCTCGAAAACAGTTACTCCTATGAATTTTTGTCTTTTTTTCAAAATTAAAGCTGATAAAATTTCCTACAAAATAGTTATTTGCATTTTTCTTGTAGGACCAACCATAAACGAGTTATAGAGTTGGATATAAATAATATTTAACAAAAATTTGCTTTAAAATAAAATGTTTGAAAAACTGAAATTAAACTAATTTAATTGTGTCTAACACTTTAGTAGAGGAAAAAGGAAAAGACATAAAAGTCACTAAAGGTTTCAGAGTTGTCTTTAGTTGTCATATTAATAACAATAACATTAATAATAATAATACTAATAGTACTAAATTTGCTTATATGCAAACGCTTAATTAAGGTAACAATGTTTTGGTTTCTTGCTTATATCTCGAAAACAGTTACTCCTATCAATTTTTATCTTTTTACTAAAATTTAAGCTGATAAAATTTCCTACAAAATAGTTATTTGCATTTTTTATGTAGGACTAACCATAAGCGAGATATAAGATTGAAAATAATTAATATTTAAAAAAGAAGTGCTTTAACAGAAAATGTCTTGTGATTTAAAATACACTTAATTTATTAGGTCCAATACTTTATTAAAAAAAAAAGGGGGTGACATATAAGTCACTGAAGTCTTCAGAGTCGATTTTAAATGCTGCATTTTCGTCTTCGTCTCAAACATTGAAAACTGAATTACATTTTTGTTCTGAAACGGTAACAGTTTTTACTTTGGTTTTTTGCTTATATCTCGAAAACAGTTACTCCTATCAATTTTTATTTTTTTTTTCAAAATTAAAGCTGATAACATTTCCTACAAAATAATTATTTGCATTTTTCTTGTAGGACCAACCATAAGCGAGTTATAAAGTTGGATATAAATAATATTTAACAAAAACTTGCTTAAAAATAAAATGTTTGAAATACTGAAATTAAACTAAATTAATTGTGTCTAACACTTTAGTAGAGAAAAAAGAAAAAGACATAAAAGTCACCAAAGTCTTCAGAATCGTTTTTAGTCGTCATATTAATAATAATAACATTAATAATAATAATACTAATAATATTAAATCTGCTTATATGCAAGCGCTTTATTAAGGTCACAGTTTTTTGGTTTCTTGCTTATATCTCGAAAACAGTTACTCCTATGAATTTTTGTCTTTCTTTCAAAATTAAAGCTGATAAAATATTCTACAAAATAGTTATTTGCATTTTTCTTGTAGGACCAACCATAAGCGAATTATAGAGTTGGATATAAATAATATTTAACAAAAATTTGCTTTAAAATAAAGTGTTTGAAAAACTGAAATTAAACTAATTTTACTGTTTCTAACACTTTAGTAGAGAAAAAACGAAAAGACATAAAAGTCACTAAAGGTTTCAGAGTTGTCTTTAGTTGTCATATTAATAACAATAACATTAATAATAATAATACTAATAGTTCTAAATTTGCTTATATGCAAACGCTTAATTAAGGTAACAGTGTTTTGGTTTCTTGCTTATATCTCGAAAACAGTTACTCCTATAAATTTTTATCTTTTTACTAAAATTCAAGCTGATAAAATTTCCTACAAAATAGTTATTGCATTTTTCATGTAGGACTAACCATAAGCGAGATATATGATTGAAAATAATTAATATTTAAAAAAAAGTGCTTTAACAGAAAATGTCTTGTGATTTAAAATACACTTAATTTATTGGGTCCAATACTTTATTAGAAGAAAAAGGAAGTGACATAAAAGTCACTGAAGTCTTCAGAGTCGTTTTTAAATGCTGCAGTTTCGTCTTCGTCTCAAACATTGAAAACCGAATTACATTTTTGTTCAGTAACAGTCACAGTTTTCTTATTGGTTTTTTGCTTATATCTCGAAAACAGTTACTCCTATCAATTTTTATCTTTTTTTCAAAATTAAAGCTGATAAAATTTCCTACAAAATAGTTATTTGCATTTTTCTTGTACGACCAACCATAAGCGAGTTATAGAGTTGGATATAAATAATATTTAACAAAAGTTTGCTTTAAAATAAAATGTTTGAAAAACTGAAATTAAACTAATTTAATTGTGTCTAACACTTTAGTAGAGGAAAAAGAAGAAGACATAAAAGTCACTAAAGGTTTCAAAGTTGTCTTTAATCGTCATATTAATAACAATAACATTAATAATAGTAATACTAATAGTACTAAATTTGCTAATATGCAAACGCTTAATTAAGGTAACAGTGTTTTGGTTTCTTGCTCATATCTCGAAAACAGTTACTCCTATCAACTTTTATCTTTTTACTAAAATTCAAGCTGATAAAATTTCCTACAAAATAATTATTTGCATTTTTTATGTAGGACTAACTAAAAGCGAGATATAAGATTGAAAATAATTAATATTTAAAAAAGAAGTGCTTTAACAGAAAATGTCTTGTGATTTAAAATACACTTAATTTATTAGGTCCAATACTTTATTAGAAAAAAAGGGGGTGACATATAAGTCACTGAAGTCTTCAGAGTCGATTTTAAATGCTGCATTTTCGTCTTCGTCTCAAACATTGAAAACTGAATTAGATTTTTGTTCTGAAACGGTAACAGTTTTTACATTTGTTTTTTGCTTATATCTCGAAAACAGTTACTCCTATCAATTTTTATCTTTCTTTCAAAATTAAAGCTGATAACATTTCCTACAAAATAGTTATTTGCATTTTTCTTGTAGGACCAACCATAAGCGAGTTATAAAGTTGGATATAAATAATATTTAACAAAAACTTGCTTAAAAATAAAATGTTTGAAATACTGAAATTAAACTAAATTAATTGTGTCTAACACTTTAGTAGAGAAAAAAGGAAAAGACATAAAAGTCACTAAAGGTTTCAGAGTTTTCTTTAGTTGTCATATTAATAACAATAACATTAATAATAATAATACTAATAGTACTAAATTTGCTTATATGCAAACGCTTAATTAAGGTAACAGTGTTTTGGTTTCTTGCTTATATCTCGAAAACAGTTACTCCTATCAATTTTTATCTTTTTACTAAAATTCAAGCTGATAAAATTTCCTACAAAATAGTTATTTGCATTTTTTATGTAGGACTAACCATAAGCGATATAAGATTGAAAATAATTAATATTTAAAAAAGAAGTGCTTTAACAGAAAATGTCTTGTGATTTATAATACACTTAATTTATTGGGTCCAATACTTTATTAGAAGAAAAAGGAAGTGACATAAAAGTCACTGAAGTCTTCAGAGTCGTTTTTAAATGCTGCAGTTTCGTCTTCGTCTCAAACATTGAAAACCGAATTACATTTTTGTTCTGAAACGGTAACAGTTTTCACTTTGGTTTTTTGCTTATATCTCGAAAACAATTACTCCTATCAGTTTTTATCTTTTTTTCAAAATAAAGCTGATAAAATTTCCTACAAAATAGTTATTTGCATTTTTCTTGTAGGACCAACCATCAGCGAGTTATAAAGTTGGATATAAATAACATTTAACAAAAACTTGCTTAAAAATTAAATGTTTGAAATACTGAAATTAAACTAAATTAATTGTGTCTAACACTTTAGTAGAGAAAAAAGAAAAAGACATAAAAGTTACCAAAGTCTTCAGAATCGTTTTTAGTCGTCATATTAATAACAACAACATTAATAATAATAATACTAATAGTACTAAATCTGCTTATATGCAAGCGCTTTATTAAGGTAACAGTTTTTTGGTTTCTTGCTTATATCTCAAAAACAGTTACTCCTATGAATTTTTGTCTTTCTTTCAAAATTAATGCTGATAAAATATTCTACAAAATAGTTATTTGCATTTTTCTTGTAGGACCAACCATAAGCGAGTTATAGAGTTGGATATAAATAATATTTAACACTACTAAAGTGTTAGACACAATTAATTTAGTTTAATTTCAGTATTTCAAACATTTAATTTTTAAGCAAGTTTTTGTTAAATATTATTTATATCCAACTTTATAACTCGCTTATGGTTGGTCCTACAAGAAAAATGCAAATAATTATTTTGTAGGAAATTTTATCAGCTTTATTTAAAAAAAAAAATAAAAACTGATAGGAGTAACTGTTTTCGAGATATAAGCAAAAAACCAATAAGAAAACTGTGACTGTTACTGAACAAAAATGTAATTCGGTTTTCAATATTTGAGACGAAGACGAAAATGCATCATTTACAAACGACTCTAAAAACTTCAGTGACATTTCTGTCACCTCCTTTTTCTTCTAATAAAGTATTGGACCCAATAAATTATGTGTATTTTAAATCACAAGACATTTTCTGTTAAAGCACATTGTTTTTTAAATATCAATTTTTTTTCAAACTTATATCTCGCTTATGGTTAGTCCTACATGAAAAATGCAAATAACTATTTTGTAGGAAATTTTATCAGCTTTAATTTTAGTGAAAAGATAAAAATTGATAGGAGTAACTGTTTTCGAGATATAAGCAAGAAACCAAAAAACTGTTACCTTTATTAAGGGCTTGCATATAAGCAAATTTAGTACTAAAAACAACTCTGAAGACTTTGGTGACTTTTATGTCTTTTTCTTTTTCCTCTACTAAAGTGTTAGACACAATTAATTTAGTTTAATTTCGGTTTTTCAAACATTTTATTTTAAAGCAAATTTTTGTTAAAGATTATTTATATCCAACTCTATAACTCGCTTACGGTTGGTCCTACAAAAAAAATGCGAATAACTATTTTGTAGAAAATTTTATCAGCTTTAATTTTGAAAAAAAGATAAAAATTGATAGGAGTAACTGTTTTCGAGATATAAGCAAAAAACCAATAAGAAAACTGTAACTGTTACTGAACAAAAATGTAATTCAGATTTCAATGTTCGACTCTGAAGACTTCAGTGACTTTTATGTCTCCTCCTTTTTTTTCTAATAAAGTATTGGACCCATTAAATTAAGTGTATTTTAAATCACAAGACATTTTCTGTTAAAGCACTTCTTTTTAAATATTAATTATTTTCAAACTTATATCTCGCTTATGGTTAGTCCTACAAGAAAAATGCAAATTAGTATTTTGTAGGAAATTTTATCAGCTTTAATTTTAGTAAAAAGATAAAAATTGATAGGAGTAACTGTTTTCGAGATATAAGCAAGAAACCAAAAAACTGTTACCTTAATTAAGCGCTTGCATATAAGCAAATTTAATAATATTAGTATTATTAATATTAATGTTATTGTTATTAATATGACGACTAAAAACGACTCTCAAGACTTTGGTGACTTTTATGTCTTCTCGTTTTTCCTCTACTAAAGTGTTAGTCTTAATTTAGTTTAATTTCGGTTTTTCAAACATTTTATTTTAAAGCAAATTTTTGTTAAAGATTATTTATATCCAACTCTATAACTCGCTTATGGTTGGTCCTACAAAAAAATGCAAATAACTATTTTGTAGGAAATTTTATCAGCTTTAATTTTGAAAAAAAGATAAAAATTGATTGGAGTAACTGTTTTCGAGATATAAGCAAGAAACCAAAAAACTGTTACCTTAATTAAGCGTTTGCATATAAGCAAATTTAGTACTATTAGTATTATTATTATTAATGTTATTGTTATTAATATGACGACTAAAAACGATTCTGAAGACTTTGGTGACTTTTATGTCTTTTTCTTTTTTCTCTACTAAAGTGTTAGACACAATTAAATTAGTTTAATTTCAGTTTTTCAAACATTTTATTTTAAAGCAAATTTTTGTTAAATATTATTTATATCCAACTCTATAACTCGCTTATGGTTGATCCTACAAGAAAAATGCAAATATCTATTTTGTAGGAAATTTTATCAGCTTTAATTTTGACAGAAAGATAAAAATTGATAGGAGTAACTGTTTTCGAGATATAAGCAAAAAACCAATGTAAAAACTGTAACTGTTACTGAACAAAAATGTAATTCAGATTTCAATGTTCGACTCTGAAGACTTCAGTGACTTTTATGTCTCCTCCTTTTTTTTCTAATAAAGTATTGGACCCATTAAATTAAGTGTATTTTAAATCACAAGACATTTTCTGTTAAAGCACTTCTTTTTAAATATTAATTATTTTCAAACTTATATCTCGCTTATGGTTAGTCCTACAAGAAAAATGCAAATTAGTATTTTGTAGGAAATTTTATCAGCTTTAATTTTAGTAAAAAGATAAAAATTGATAGGAGTAATTGTTTTCGAGATATAAGCAAGAAACCAAAAAACTGTTACCTTAATTAAGCGCTTGCATATAAGCAAATTTAATAATATTAGTATTATTAATATTAATGTTATTGTTATTAATATGACGACTAAAAACGACTCTCAAGACTTTGGTGACTTTTATGTCTTCTCGTTTTTCCTCTACTAAAGTGTTAGTCTTAATTTAGTTTAATTTCGGTTTTTCAAACATTTTATTTTAAAGCAAATTTTTGTTAAATATTATTTATATCCAACTCTATAACTCGCTTATGGTTGGTCCTACAAAAAAATGCAAATAACTATTTTGTAGGAAATTTTATCAGCTTTAATTTTGAAAAAAAGATAAAAATTGATTGGAGTAACTGTTTTCGAGATATAAGCAAGAAACCAAAAAACTGTTACCTTAATTAAGCGTTTGCATATAAGCAAATTTAGTACTATTAGTATTATTATTATTAATGTTATTGTTATTAATATGACGACTAAAAACGATTCTGAAGACTTTGGTGACTTTTATGTCTTTTTCTTTTTTCTCTACTAAAGTGTTAGACACAATTAAATTAGTTTAATTTCAGTTTTTCAAACATTTTATTTTAAAGCAAATTTTTGTTAAATATTATTTATATCCAACTCTATAACTCGCTTATGGTTGATCCTACAAGAAAAATGCAAATATCTATTTTGTAGGAAATTTTATCAGCTTTAATTTTGACAGAAAGATAAAAATTGATAGGAGTAACTGTTTTCGAGATATAAGCAAAAAACCAATGTAAAAACTGTTACCGTTTCAGAACAAAAATGTAATTCAGTTTTCAATGTTTGAGACGAAGACGAAAATGCAGCATTTAAAATCGACTCTGAAGACTTCAGTGACTTATATGTCACCCCCTTTTTTTCTAATAAAGTATTGGACCTAATAAATTAAGTGTATTTTAAATCACAAGACATTTTCTGTTAAAGCACTTCTTTTTTAAATATTAATTATTTTCAATCTTATATCTCGCTTATGGTTAGTCCTACATAAAAAATGCAAATAATTATTTTGTAGGAAATTTTATCACCTTGAATTTTAGTAAAAAGATAAAAGTTGATAGGAGTAACTGTTTTCGAGATATGAGCAAGAAACCAAAACACTGTTACCTTAATTAAGCGTTTGCATATTAGCAAATTTAGTACTATTAGTATTATTATTATTAATGTTATTGTTATTAATATGACAACTAAAGACAACTCTGAAACCTTTAGTGACTTTTATGTCTTTTCCTTTTTTCTCTACTAAAGTGTTAGACACAGTTAAATTAGTTTAATTTCAGTTTTTCAAACATTTTATTTTAAAGCAAATTTTTGTTAAATATTATTTATATCCAACTCTATAACTCGCTTATGGTTGGTCCTACAAGAAAAATGCAAATAACTATTTTGTAGAATATTTTATCAGCTTTAATTTTGAAAAAAATACAAAAATTCATAGAAGTAACTGTTATCGAGATATAAGCAAGAAACCAAAAAACTGTTACCTTAATAAAGCGCTTGCATATAAGCAGATTTAGTACTATTAGTATTATTATTATTAATGTTATTGTTATTAATATGACGACTAAAAACGATTCTGAAGACTTTGGTGACTTTTATGTCTTTTTCTTTTTTCTCTACTAAAGTGTTAGACACAATTAATTTAGTTTAATTTCAGTATTTCAAACATTTTATTTTTAAGCAAGTTTTTGTTAAATATTATTTATATCCAACTTTATAACTCGCTTATGGTTGGTCCTACAAGAAAAATGCAAATAACTATTTTGTAGGAAATGTTATCAGCTTTAATTTTGAAAGAAAGATAAAAATTGATAGGAGTAACTGTTTTCGAAATATAAGCAAAAAACCAAAGTAAAAACTGTTACCGTTTCAGAACAAAAATGTAATTCAGTTTTCAATGTTTGAAACGAAGACGAAAATGCAGCATTTAAAATCGACTCTGAAGACTTCAGTGACTTATATGTCACCCCCTTTTTTTTTAATAAAGTATTGGACCTAATAAATTAAGTGTATTTTAAATCACAAGACATTTTCTGTTAAAGCACTTCTTTTTTAAATATTAATTATTTTCAATCTTATATCTCGCTTATGGTTAGTCCTACACAAAAAATGCAAATAACTATTTTGTAGGAAATTTTATCAGCTTGAATTTTAGTAAAAAGATAAAAATTGATAGGAGTAACTGTTTTCGAGATATGAGCAAGAAACCAAAACACTGTTACCTTAATTAAGCGTTTGCATATAAGCAAATTTAGTACTATTAGTATTATTATTATTAATGTTATTGTTATTAATATGACGATTAAAGACAACTTTGAAACCTTTAGTGACTTTTATGTCTTCTTCTTTTTCCTCTACTAAAGTGTTAGACACAATTAAATTAGTTTAATTTCAGTTTTTCAAACATTTTATTTTAAAGCAAATTTTTGTTAAATATTATTTATATCCAACTCTATAACTCGCTTATGGTTGGTTCTACAAGAAAAATGCAAATAACTATTTTGTAGGAAATTTTATCAGCTTTAATTTTGAAAGAAAGATAAAAATTGATAGGAGTAACTGTTTTCGAGATATAAGCAAAAAACCAATAAGAAAACTGTGACTGTTACTGAACAAAAATGTAATTCGGTTTTCAATGTTTGAGACGAAGACGAAACTGCAGCATTTAAAAACGACTCTGAAGACTTCAGTGACTTTTATGTCACTTCCTTTTTCTTCTAATAAAGTATTGGACCCAATAAATTAAGTGTATTTTAAATCACAAGACATTTTCTGTTAAAGCACTTTTTTTTTAAATATTAATTATTTTCAATCATATATCTCGCTTATGGTTAGTCCTACATGAAAAATGCAAATAACTATTTTGTAGGAAATTTTATCAGCTTGAATTTTAGTAAAAAGATAAAAATTGATAGGAGTAACTGTTTTCGAGATATAAGCAAGAAACCAAAACACTGTTACCTTAATTAAGCGTTTGCATATAAGCAAATTTAGTAATATTAGTATTATTATTATTAATGTTATTGTTATTAATATGACAACTAAAGACAACTCTGAAACCTTTAGTGACTTTTATGTCTTTTCCTTTTTTCTCTACTAAAGTGTTAGACACAGTTAAATTAGTTTAATTTCAGTTTTTCAAACATTTTATTTTATAGCAAATTTTTGTTGAATATTATTTATATCCAACTCTATAACTCGCTTATGGTTGGTCCTACAAGAAAAATGCAAATAACTATTTTGTAGAATATTTTATCAGCTTTAATTTTGAAAAAAAGACAAAAATTCATAGGAGTAACTGTTTTCGAGATATAAGCAAGAAACCAAAAAACTGTTACCTTAATAAAGCGCTTGCATATAAGCAGATTTTGTACTATTAGTATTATTATTATTAATGTTATTGTTATTAATATGACGACTAAAAACGATTCTGAAGACTTTGGTGACTTTTATGTCTTTTTCTTTTTTCTCTACTAAAGTGTTAGACACAATTAATTTAGTTTAATTTCAGTATTTCAAACATTTTATTTTTAAGCAAGTTTTTGTTAAATATTATTTATATCCAACTTTATAACTCGCTTATGGTTGGTCCTACAAGAAAAATGCAAATAACTATTTTGTAGGAAATGTTATCAGCTTTAATTTTGAAAGAATGATAAAAATTGATAGGAGTAACTGTTTTCGAGATATAAGCAAAAAACCAAAGTAAAAACTGTTACCGTTTCAGAACAAAAATGTAATTCAGTTTTCAATGTTTGAGACGAAGACGAAAATGCAGCATTTAATATCGACTCTGAAGACTTCAGTGACTTATATGTCACCCCCTTTTTTTTTAATAAAGTATTGGACCTAATAAATTAAGTGTATTTTAAATCACAAGACATTTTCTGTTAAAGCACTTCTTTTTTAAATATTAATTATTTTCAATCTTATATCTCGCTTATGGTTAGTCCTACATAAAAAATGCAAATAACTATTTTGTAGGAAATTTTATCAGCTTGAATTTTAGTAAAAAGATAAAAATTGATAGGAGTAACTGTTTTCGAGATATGAGCAAGAAACCAAAACACTGTTACCTTAATTAAGCGTTTGCATATAAGCAAATTTAGTACTATTAGTATTATTATTATTAATGTTAATGTTATTAATATGACGATTAAAGACAACTTTGAAACCTTTAGTGACTTTTATGTCTTCTTCTTTTTCCTCTACTAAAGTGTTAGACACAATTAAATTAGTTTAATTTCAGTTTTTCAAACATTTTATTTTAAAGCAAATTTTTGTTAAATATTATTTATATCCAACTCTATAACTCGCTTATGGTTGGTCCTACAAGAAAAATGCAAATAACTATTTTGTAGGAAATTTTATCAACTTTAATTTTGACAGAAAGATAAAAATTGATAGGAGTAACTGTTTTCGAGATATAAGCAAAAAACCAAAGTAAAAACTGTTACCGTTTCAGAACAAAAATGTAATTCAGTTTTCAATGTTTGAGACGAAGACGAAAATGCAGTATTTAAAATCGACTCTGAAGACTTCAGTGACTTATATGTCACCCCCTTTTTTTTTAATAAAGTATTGGACCTAATAAATTAAGTGTATTTTAAATCACAAGACATTTTCTGTTAAAGCACTTCTTTTTTAAATATTAATTATTTTCAATCTTATATCTCGCTTATGGTTAGTCCTACACAAAAAATGCAAATAACTATTTTGTAGGAAATTTTACCAGCTTGAATTTTAGTAAAAAGATAAAAATTGATAGGAGTAACTGTTTTCGAGATATGAGCAAGAAACCAAAACACTGTTACCTTAATTAAGCGTTTGCATATAAGCAAATTTAGTACTATTAGTATTATTATTATTAATGTTATTGTTATTAATATGACGATTAAAGACAACTTTGAAACCTTTAGTGACTTTTATGTCTTCTTCTTTTTCCTCTACTAAAGTGTTAGACACAATTAAATTAGTTTAATTTCAGTTTTTCAAACATTTTATTTTAAAGCAAATTTTTGTTAAATATTATTTATATCCAACTCTATAACTCGCTTATGGTTGGTCCTACAAGAAAAATGCAAATAACTATTTTGTAGGAAATTTTATCAGCTTTAATTTTGAAAGAAAGATAAAAATTGATAGGAGTAACTGTTTTCGAGATATAAGCAAAAAACCAATAAGAAAACTGTGACTGTTACTGAACAAAAATGTAATTCGGTTTTCAATGTTTGAGACGAAGACGAAACTGCAGCATTTAAAAACGACTTTGAAGACTTCAGTGACTTTTATGTCACTTCCTTTTTCTTCTAATAAAGTATTGGACCCAATAAATTAAGTGTATTTTAAATCACAAGACATTTTCTGTTAAAGCACTTTTTTTTTAAATATTAATTATTTTCAATCATATATCTCGCTTATGGTTAGTCCTACATGAAAAATGCAAATAACTATTTTGTAGGAAATTTTATCAGCTTGAATTTTAGTAAAAAGATAAAAATTGATAGGAGTAACTGTTTTCGAGACATAAGCAAGAAACCAAAACACTGTTACCTTAATTAAGCGTTTGCATATAAGCAAATTTAGTACTATTAGTATTATTATTATTAATGTTATTGTTATTAATATGACAACTAAAGACAACTCTGAAACCTTTAGTGACTTTTATGTCTTTTTCTTTTTCCTCTACTAAAGTGTTAGACTCAATTAATTTAGTTTAATTTCGGTTTTTCAAACATTTTATTTTAAAGCAAATTTTTGTTAAATATTATTTATATCCAACTCTATAACTCGCTTATGGTTGGTCCTACAAAAAAATGCAAATAACTATTTTGTAGGAAATTTTATCAGCTTTAATTTTGAAAAAAAGATAAAAATTGATTGGAGTAACTGTTTTCGAGATATAAGCAAGAAACCAAAAAACTGTTACCTTAATTAAGCGTTTGCATATAAGCAAATTTAGTACTATTAGTATTATTATTATTAATGTTATTGTTATTAATATGACGACTAAAAACGATTCTGAAGACTTTGGTGACTTTTATGTCTTTTTCTTTTTTCTCTACTAAAGTGTTAGACACAATTAAATTAGTTTAATTTCAGTTTTTCAAACATTTTATTTTAAAGCAAATTTTTGTTAAATATTATTTATATCCAACTCTATAACTCGCTTATGGTTGATCCTACAAGAAAAATGCAAATATCTATTTTGTAGGAAATTTTATCAGCTTTAATTTTGACAGAAAGATAAAAATTGATAGGAGTAACTGTTTTCGAGATATAAGCAAAAAACCAATGTAAAAACTGTAACTGTTACTGAACAAAAATGTAATTCAGATTTCAATGTTCGACTCTGAAGACTTCAGTGACTTTTATGTCTCCTCCTTTTTTTTCTAATAAAGTATTGGACCCATTAAATTAAGTGTATTTTAAATCACAAGACATTTTCTGTTAAAGCACTTCTTTTTAAATATTAATTATTTTCAAACTTATATCTCGCTTATGGTTAGTCCTACAAGAAAAATGCAAATTAGTATTTTGTAGGAAATTTTATCAGCTTTAATTTTAGTAAAAAGATAAAAATTGATAGGAGTAATTGTTTTCGAGATATAAGCAAGAAACCAAAAAACTGTTACCTTAATTAAGCGCTTGCATATAAGCAAATTTAATAATATTAGTATTATTAATATTAATGTTATTGTTATTAATATGACGACTAAAAACGACTCTCAAGACTTTGGTGACTTTTATGTCTTCTCGTTTTTCCTCTACTAAAGTGTTAGTCTTAATTTAGTTTAATTTCGGTTTTTCAAACATTTTATTTTAAAGCAAATTTTTGTTAAATATTATTTATATCCAACTCTATAACTCGCTTATGGTTGGTCCTACAAAAAAATGCAAATAACTATTTTGTAGGAAATTTTATCAGCTTTAATTTTGAAAAAAAGATAAAAATTGATTGGAGTAACTGTTTTCGAGATATAAGCAAGAAACCAAAAAACTGTTACCTTAATTAAGCGTTTGCATATAAGCAAATTTAGTACTATTAGTATTATTATTATTAATGTTATTGTTATTAATATGACGACTAAAAACGATTCTGAAGACTTTGGTGACTTTTATGTCTTTTTCTTTTTTCTCTACTAAAGTGTTAGACACAATTAAATTAGTTTAATTTCAGTTTTTCAAACATTTTATTTTAAAGCAAATTTTTGTTAAATATTATTTATATCCAACTCTATAACTCGCTTATGGTTGATCCTACAAGAAAAATGCAAATATCTATTTTGTAGGAAATTTTATCAGCTTTAATTTTGACAGAAAGATAAAAATTGATAGGAGTAACTGTTTTCGAGATATAAGCAAAAAACCAATGTAAAAACTGTTACCGTTTCAGAACAAAAATGTAATTCAGTTTTCAATGTTTGAGACGAAGACGAAAATGCAGCATTTAAAATCGACTCTGAAGACTTCAGTGACTTATATGTCACCCCCTTTTTTTCTAATAAAGTATTGGACCTAATAAATTAAGTGTATTTTAAATCACAAGACATTTTCTGTTAAAGCACTTCTTTTTTAAATATTAATTATTTTCAATCTTATATCTCGCTTATGGTTAGTCCTACATAAAAAATGCAAATAATTATTTTGTAGGAAATTTTATCACCTTGAATTTTAGTAAAAAGATAAAAGTTGATAGGAGTAACTGTTTTCGAGATATGAGCAAGAAACCAAAACACTGTTACCTTAATTAAGCGTTTGCATATTAGCAAATTTAGTACTATTAGTATTATTATTATTAATGTTATTGTTATTAATATGACAACTAAAGACAACTCTGAAACCTTTAGTGACTTTTATGTCTTTTCCTTTTTTCTCTACTAAAGTGTTAGACACAGTTAAATTAGTTTAATTTCAGTTTTTCAAACATTTTATTTTAAAGCAAATTTTTGTTAAATATTATTTATATCCAACTCTATAACTCGCTTATGGTTGGTCCTACAAGAAAAATGCAAATAACTATTTTGTAGAATATTTTATCAGCTTTAATTTTGAAAAAAATACAAAAATTCATAGAAGTAACTGTTATCGAGATATAAGCAAGAAACCAAGAAACTGTTACCTTAATAAAGCGCTTGCATATAAGCAGATTTAGTACTATTAGTATTATTATTATTAATGTTATTGTTATTAATATGACGACTAAAAACGATTCTGAAGACTTTGGTGACTTTTATGTCTTTTTCTTTTTTCTCTACTAAAGTGTTAGACACAATTAATTTAGTTTAATTTCAGTATTTCAAACATTTTATTTTTAAGCAAGTTTTTGTTAAATATTATTTATATCCAACTTTATAACTCGCTTATGGTTGGTCCTACAAGAAAAATGCAAATAACTATTTTGTAGGAAATGTTATCAGCTTTAATTTTGAAAGAAAGATAAAAATTGATAGGAGTAACTGTTTTCGAAATATAAGCAAAAAACCAAAGTAAAAACTGTTACCGTTTCAGAACAAAAATGTAATTCAGTTTTCAATGTTTGAAACGAAGACGAAAATGCAGCATTTAAAATCGACTCTGAAGACTTCAGTGACTTATATGTCACCCCCTTTTTTTTTAATAAAGTATTGGACCTAATAAATTAAGTGTATTTTAAATCACAAGACATTTTCTGTTAAAGCACTTCTTTTTTAAATATTAATTATTTTCAATCTTATATCTCGCTTATGGTTAGTCCTACACAAAAAATGCAAATAACTATTTTGTAGGAAATTTTATCAGCTTGAATTTTAGTAAAAAGATAAAAATTGATAGGAGTAACTGTTTTCGAGATATGAGCAAGAAACCAAAACACTGTTACCTTAATTAAGCGTTTGCATATAAGCAAATTTAGTACTATTAGTATTATTATTATTAATGTTATTGTTATTAATATGACGATTAAAGACAACTTTGAAACCTTTAGTGACTTTTATGTCTTCTTCTTTTTCCTCTACTAAAGTGTTAGACACAATTAAATTAGTTTAATTTCAGTTTTTCAAACATTTTATTTTAAAGCAAATTTTTGTTAAATATTATTTATATCCAACTCTATAACTCGCTTATGGTTGGTTCTACAAGAAAAATGCAAATAACTATTTTGTAGGAAATTTTATCAGCTTTAATTTTGAAAGAAAGATAAAAATTGATAGGAGTAACTGTTTTCGAGATATAAGCAAAAAACCAATAAGAAAACTGTGACTGTTACTGAACAAAAATGTAATTCGGTTTTCAATGTTTGAGACGAAGACGAAACTGCAGCATTTAAAAACGACTCTGAAGACTTCAGTGACTTTTATGTCACTTCCTTTTTCTTCTAATAAAGTATTGGACCCAATAAATTAAGTGTATTTTAAATCACAAGACATTTTCTGTTAAAGCACTTTTTTTTTAAATATTAATTATTTTCAATCATATATCTCGCTTATGGTTAGTCCTACATGAAAAATGCAAATAACTATTTTGTAGGAAATTTTATCAGCTTGAATTTTAGTAAAAAGATAAAAATTGATAGGAGTAACTGTTTTCGAGATATAAGCAAGAAACCAAAACACTGTTACCTTAATTAAGCGTTTGCATATAAGCAAATTTAGTAATATTAGTATTATTATTATTAATGTTATTGTTATTAATATGACAACTAAAGACAACTCTGAAACCTTTAGTGACTTTTATGTCTTTTCCTTTTTTCTCTACTAAAGTGTTAGACACAGTTAAATTAGTTTAATTTCAGTTTTTCAAACATTTTATTTTATAGCAAATTTTTGTTGAATATTATTTATATCCAACTCTATAACTCGCTTATGGTTGGTCCTACAAGAAAAATGCAAATAACTATTTTGTAGAATATTTTATCAGCTTTAATTTTGAAAAAAAGACAAAAATTCATAGGAGTAACTGTTTTCGAGATATAAGCAAGAAACCAAAAAACTGTTACCTTAATAAAGCGCTTGCATATAAGCAGATTTTGTACTATTAGTATTATTATTATTAATGTTATTGTTATTAATATGACGACTAAAAACGATTCTGAAGACTTTGGTGACTTTTATGTCTTTTTCTTTTTTCTCTACTAAAGTGTTAGACACAATTAATTTAGTTTAATTTCAGTATTTCAAACATTTTATTTTTAAGCAAGTTTTTGTTAAATATTATTTATATCCAACTTTATAACTCGCTTATGGTTGGTCCTACAAGAAAAATGCAAATAACTATTTTGTAGGAAATGTTATCAGCTTTAATTTTGAAAGAATGATAAAAATTGATAGGAGTAACTGTTTTCGAGATATAAGCAAAAAACCAAAGTAAAAACTGTTACCGTTTCAGAACAAAAATGTAATTCAGTTTTCAATGTTTGAGACGAAGACGAAAATGCAGCATTTAATATCGACTCTGAAGACTTCAGTGACTTATATGTCACCCCCTTTTTTTTTAATAAAGTATTGGACCTAATAAATTAAGTGTATTTTAAATCACAAGACATTTTCTGTTAAAGCACTTCTTTTTTAAATATTAATTATTTTCAATCTTATATCTCGCTTATGGTTAGTCCTACATAAAAAATGCAAATAACTATTTTGTAGGAAATTTTATCAGCTTGAATTTTAGTAAAAAGATAAAAATTGATAGGAGTAACTGTTTTCGAGATATGAGCAAGAAACCAAAACACTGTTACCTTAATTAAGCGTTTGCATATAAGCAAATTTAGTACTATTAGTATTATTATTATTAATGTTAATGTTATTAATATGACGATTAAAGACAACTTTGAAACCTTTAGTGACTTTTATGTCTTCTTCTTTTTCCTCTACTAAAGTGTTAGACACAATTAAATTAGTTTAATTTCAGTTTTTCAAACATTTTATTTTAAAGCAAATTTTTGTTAAATATTATTTATATCCAACTCTATAACTCGCTTATGGTTGGTCCTACAAGAAAAATGCAAATAACTATTTTGTAGGAAATTTTATCAACTTTAATTTTGACAGAAAGATAAAAATTGATAGGAGTAACTGTTTTCGAGATATAAGCAAAAAACCAAAGTAAAAACTGTTACCGTTTCAGAACAAAAATGTAATTCAGTTTTCAATGTTTGAGACGAAGACGAAAATGCAGTATTTAAAATCGACTCTGAAGACTTCAGTGACTTATATGTCACCCCCTTTTTTTTTAATAAAGTATTGGACCTAATAAATTAAGTGTATTTTAAATCACAAGACATTTTCTGTTAAAGCACTTCTTTTTTAAATATTAATTATTTTCAATCTTATATCTCGCTTATGGTTAGTCCTACACAAAAAATGCAAATAACTATTTTGTAGGAAATTTTACCAGCTTGAATTTTAGTAAAAAGATAAAAATTGATAGGAGTAACTGTTTTCGAGATATGAGCAAGAAACCAAAACACTGTTACCTTAATTAAGCGTTTGCATATAAGCAAATTTAGTACTATTAGTATTATTATTATTAATGTTATTGTTATTAATATGACGATTAAAGACAACTTTGAAACCTTTAGTGACTTTTATGTCTTCTTCTTTTTCCTCTACTAAAGTGTTAGACACAATTAAATTAGTTTAATTTCAGTTTTTCAAACATTTTATTTTAAAGCAAATTTTTGTTAAATATTATTTATATCCAACTCTATAACTCGCTTATGGTTGGTCCTACAAGAAAAATGCAAATAACTATTTTGTAGGAAATTTTATCAGCTTTAATTTTGAAAGAAAGATAAAAATTGATAGGAGTAACTGTTTTCGAGATATAAGCAAAAAACCAATAAGAAAACTGTGACTGTTACTGAACAAAAATGTAATTCGGTTTTCAATCTTTGAGACGAAGACGAAACTGCAGCATTTAAAAACGACTTTGAAGACTTCAGTGACTTTTATGTCACTTCCTTTTTCTTCTAATAAAGTATTGGACCCAATAAATTAAGTGTATTTTAAATCACAAGACATTTTCTGTTAAAGCACTTTTTTTTTAAATATTAATTATTTTCAATCATATATCTCGCTTATGGTTAGTCCTACATGAAAAATGCAAATAACTATTTTGTAGGAAATTTTATCAGCTTGAATTTTAGTAAAAAGATAAAAATTGATAGGAGTAACTGTTTTCGAGACATAAGCAAGAAACCAAAACACTGTTACCTTAATTAAGCGTTTGCATATAAGCAAATTTAGTACTATTAGTATTATTATTATTAATGTTATTGTTATTAATATGACAACTAAAGACAACTCTGAAACCTTTAGTGACTTTTATGTCTTTTTCTTTTTCCTCTACTAAAGTGTTAGACTCAATTAATTTAGTTTAATTTCGGTTTTTCAAACATTTTATTTTAAAGCAAATTTTTGTTAAATATTATTTATATCCAACTCTATAACTCGCTTATGGTTGGTCCTACAAAAAAATGCAAATAACTATTTTGTAGGAAATTTTATTAGCTTTAATTTTGAAAAAAAGATAAAAATTGATAGGAGTAACTGTTTTCGAGATATAAGCAAGAAACCAAAAAAATGTTACGTTAATTAAGCGTTTGCATATAAGCAAATTTAGTACTATTAGTATTATTATTATTAAAGTTATTGTTATTAATATGACGACTAAAGACGACTCTGAAACATTTAGTGACTTTTATGTCTTCTCCTTTTTCCTCTACTAAAGTGTTAGACACAATTAATTTAGTTTAATTCCGGTTTTTCAAGCATTTTATTTTAAAGCAAATTTTTGTTAAATATTATTTATATCCAACTCTATAACTCGTTTATGCTTGGTCCTACAAAAAAAATGTAAATAACTATTTTGTTGGAAATTTTATCAGCTTTAATTTTGAAAGAAAGATAAAATTTGATAGAAGTAACTGTTTTCGAGATATAAGCAAAAAACCAATAAGAAAACTGTAACTGTTACTGAACAAAAATGTAATTCAGTTTTTAATGTTTGAGACGAAGTCAAAAATGCACCATTTAAAAACGACTCTGAAGACTTCAGTGACTTTTATGTCACCTCCTTTTTCTTCTAATAAAGTATTGGACCCAACAAATTAAGTGTATTTTAAATCACAAGACATTTTCTGTTAAAACACTTTTTTTTAATTAATAATTATTTTCAAACTTATATCTCGCTTATGGTTAGTTCTACATGAAAAATGCAAATAACTATTTTGTAGGAAATTTTATCACCTTTAATTTTGGTGAAAAAGTAAAAATTGATAGGAGTAACTGTTTTCGAGATATAGACAAAAAACAAAAAAACTGTTACCTTAATTAAGCGCTTGCATATAAGCAAATTTAGTACTATTAGTATTGTTATTATAAATGTTATTGTTATTAATATGACGACTAAAGACAACTTTAAGACTTTAGTGACTTTTATGTCTCCTCCTTTTTCCTCTACTAAAGTGTTAGACACAATTAATTTAGTTTAATTTCGGTTTTTCAAACATTTTATTTTAAAGCAAATTTTTGTTAAATATTAAAAACTATAAAATGGCTTAGATTGCCTAAAAACACAGATCACACATGATCTTTTGCATAAAAATGAGAAAACGCTCATGTAACACACAAAATAAGCTCCATTTTTCCTTTTTAAAAGTATTATTATTATTATTACTTTTGTTACTATTACTATTATTATTATTATTATTATTATTATTATTATTATTATTATTGTTATTATTATTATTATTATTATTATTATTAAAAACTTATATTAAACAGACAGAAAACGTCGTATTCTGACACAACTTAAAACACAGATCACACATGATCTTTTGCATAGAAATGAGAAAACGCTCATATAACACAAAATAAGCTTCATTTTGGCTTAGAAAACTAAGCTTACTTTTACTACTACTATTATTTTTATTTTTATTATTATTATTATTATTACTATTATTTTTATTATTATTATTACTATTATTATTATTATTATTATTATTATTATTATTATTATTATTATTATTATTATTATTATTATTATTATTATTATTAATATTATTATTATTAAAGACCGATTATAACTTTTGTATAGTAAATGTTTTTATACCAGTTTTAAAATGAGTTATTAATTTTAGACAATTTCTTGCCTAAAAACACAGATCACAGATGATCTCTTGCATAGAAATGAGAAAACGCTCAGATAACACAAAATAAGCATCATTTTTGCTTAGAAAAACTAAGCTTTAATTTAGAAAGAAATTTATTATTATAAGTATTATTATCATTATTATTATTATTATTATTATTATTATTATTATTGTTTCTTTTATTACTATTATTATTATTATTATTATTATTATTATTATTATTATTATTATTATTATTATTATTATTATTAACTTTTGTATAGTAAATGTTTTTATACCAGTTTTAAAATGAGTTATTAATTTTATTCAATTTCTTGCCTAAAAACACAGATCACAGATGATCTCTTGCATAGAAATGAGAAAACGCTCATATAACACAAAATAAGCATCATTTTTGCTTAGAAAAACTAAGCTTTAATTTAGAAAGAAATTCATTATTATAAGTATTATTATCATTATTATTATTATTATTATTATTATTATTATTATTATTATTATTATTACTATTATTATTATTATTATTATTATTACTATTATTATTATTATTATTATTATTGTTATTATTATTATTATTATTATTATTATTAACTTTTGTATAGTAAATGTTTTTATACCAGTTTTAAAATGAGTTATTAATTTTAGACAATTTCTTGCCTAAAAATACAGATCACAGATGATTTCTTGCATAGAAATGAGAAAGCGCTCATATAACACACAAAATAAGCTTCATTTTTGCTTAGAAAACTAAGCTTACTTTTATTTTTATTATTATTTTTATTATTATTATTATTATTATTATTATTATTATTATTATTATTATTATTATTATTATTATTATTATTATTATTATTATTATTATTATTATTATTATTATTATTATTATTATTATTATTATTATTATTATTGTTATTATTATTATTATTATTATTATTATTGTTATTATTATTATTATTATTAAAAACTTATATTAAACAGACAGAAAACGTCGTATTCTGACACAAAAAAACGAATTACGTTATAGACTTGACGAGAACGGCGTATCTCGGACCCTTATAGGACTCTTATAGGGTCAAAAATTATCAGTTTGGATTAAAACAAATTATTTTTGTTGACTCTCAGTCTGAATTGTTCATCAGTTCAAACAAAAACGGCTTACTTTAGACGATCTTTTGCTTTGAACAAGAAAACTTACATCGAACAGACTAAAAACGTATTAATCTGGCATAAAAGAGCAATTTATGTATCACTTTGGATAAAGGCAGCTAATCCTATTCGTTTCATTGCTTAAAATAGACAAAATTGTTAATAAATCTAACAAAAACGCTGTATTCTAGCACAAAATACTAATTACATTATAGTTTCGACGAGAATAGCTTATTTGGAATGATTCTATGCTTCCAAACGAGTAAATTTTTAATAAACAGATGCCAAACATCATGTTTTGTCCTATAAAGACATTTTATATTGCAGTTTGTATTAAAACAAAATATTTTCGTTGATTCTTTGTTAGAAGCAGCAAACCTAACATTAAAGAATCTGAAAACTTTGTATTCGGACACAAACCACCGAATTTTGTTTCAGTTTAGACAAAAACGGTTGATTTTCGACAATATTTTGCTTTGAACAAGAAAGCTTATATCAAACTGACTAAAAACGTCTTATTTTAGCACAAAACAAAAGATTTGCGTTATAGTCTTAACGAGAGCTGTTAATTTCAAACGGTTCTATGCTTTGAAACGAGTAAACTTTCACTGTACAGAGGAAAAACATCTTATTTCGCCTTTTAAAAACGATTCATGCCACAGTTTGGATAAAAACCAATTATTTTCGTTAATTCATTGTTACAAACATGAAACCTTACATCAAAGTAACTGAAAACCCCTTATTCAGGTACAGAAATTCGAATTACGTTTCAGTCTGAACAAAAACTGCTTACTTTAGACGATCCTTTGTTTTGAATACAAAAACTTACATTAAAAAGATTAAAAACGTCTTATTCTGGCTGAAAACTGCAAATTATATATTACTCTAGAAAAAAGCAATTTATCCTGATTACTCCTTTACTTAGAATAGAGTAAACTTGTATAAAACTTAATAAAAACTTTAAATTTCGTCTCAAAGAAATAATTTACGTTATAGTTTTGACCACCACTGTTTATTTCAAACGATTTTATGATTCGAAACTAATGAACTTTTATGGGGCAGATGCAAAACCACATATTACAATATAAAGCGTTGTTTTAAAGCAAATTATTACCTTTTGCAACAAGAAATTTCACGTCAAAGAAACTGAAAACATCGTATCCATGCACAAATATCGAATTACGTATCAGTTTAGGCAAATACAGCTTATTTTAAACGATTCCTTGCTATAAACAAGAAAAATTTTATCAAACATATTGAAAATGTCTTATTCTCGAAAATAAGAGCAAATTATGTATCAGTTTTAACAAAAGCGGATTACTCTGTTTGATTCTATGCTTAGAGTAGAGTAAACTACTATAAAACGTAATGAAAACTCCATATTCAAGCTCAAAAGAACAAATTACGTTATAGTTTTGACAAAAAAAAATTATTTCGGACGACTACATATTTCGAAGTAAGCAAACTTTAATTGAACAAGTGCAAAAGCTAATACTTTGCTTTAAAATAACGATTTATGTGGTAATATGGTATTTTGCATCTGTCCTATAAAAGTTTACTCGTTTCGCTCCATTGAATCATTCGAAATAAATTATTTTGACACAACAACGAAAATAATTTTTTTGTTTAAACTGTAACATGTCGTTTTTATAAAACGAACTAAGACGTTTGGCATCTGTTTAGTAAAAGTTTTCTCGTTTGGGGGCATAAAATCGTTTGAAATTAACAGTTCTGGTCAAAACTATAACGTAAATTATTTCTTTGAGACGAAATTTAAAGTTTTCATTATGTTTTATACAAGTTTGCTCTATTCTAAGCAAAGGAGTAATCAGGATAAACTGCTTTTATCCAAAGTAATACATAATTTGCAGTTTTGAGCCAGAATAAGACGTTTTTAATCTTTTTAATGTAAGTTTTCGTGTTCAAAAGAAAGAATCGTCTAAAATAAGCAATTTGTGTCCAGACTGAAACGTAATTTGATTTTCTGGGCCTGAATAAGAGGTTTTCAGTTTCTTTGATGTAAGGTTTCTTGTTTGTAACAATGAATAAACGAAAATCATTGGTTTTAATCCAAACTGTGACATAAATCGTTTTTTAAAGGCGAAATCAGACGTTTTGCCTCTGTTCAGTGAAAGTATACTGGTTTCAAAGCATAGAATCGTTTGAAATTAACAGTTCTCGTCAAGACTATAACGCAAATCTTTAAAGTGATACAAAGAAATAATTTACGTAATAGTTTTGACCAGAACTGTTAATTTCAAACGATTTTATGCCCCCAAACGAGAAAACTTTCACTAAGCAGATGCCAAACGTCTTAGTTCGTTTTATAAAAGCGACTTATGTTACAGTTTAAACAAAAACAAATTATTTGTGTTGTTGTTGTGTCAAAATAATTTATTTCTAATGATTCAATGGAGCGAAACGGGTAAACTTTTATAGGACAGATGCAAAATACCATATTACCACATAAATCATTATTTTAAAGCAAAGTATTAGCTTTTGCACATGTTCAATTAAAGTTTGCTTACTTCGAAGTATGTAATCGTCCGAAATATTTTTTTTTGTCAAAACTATAACGTAATTTGTTCTTTTGAGCTTGAATATAGAGTTTTCATTACGTTTTATAGTAGTTTACTCTACTCTAACCATAGAATCAAACAGAGTAATCCGCTTTTGTTAAAACTGATACATAATTTGCTCTTATTTTCGAGAATAAGACGTTTTCAATATGCTTGATAAAATTTTTCTTGTTTATAGCAAGGAATCGTTTAAAATAAGCTGTATTTGCCTAAACTGATACGTAATTAGATATTTATGTATGGATACGAAGTTTTCAGTTTCTTTGACGTGAAATTTCCTGTTGCAAAAGGTAATACTTTGCTTTAAAACAACGCTTTATATGGTAATATGTGGTTTTGCATCTGCCCCATAAAAGTTCATTAGTTTCGAATCATAATTTCGTTTGAAATAAACAGTGCTGGTCAAAACTATAACGTAAATTATTTCTTTGAGACGAAATTTAAAGTTTTCATTAAGTTTTATACAAGTTTACTCTATTCTAAGTAAAGGAGTAATCAGGATAAATTGCTTTTATCTAGAGTAATATATAATTTGCAGTTTTCAGCCAGAATAAGACGTTTTTAATCTTTTTAATGTAAGTTTTCGTGTTCAAAACAAAGGATCGTCTAAAATAAGCAGTTTTTGTCCAGACTGAAACGTAATTCGAATTTCTGTGCCTAAATAAGGGGTTTTCAGTTTCTTTGATGTAAGGTTTCTTGTTTGTAACAATGAATTAACAAAAATAATTGGTTTTTATCCAAACTGTGGCATGAATCAGCTTTAAGACTATAACGCAAATCTTTTGTTTTGTGCTAAAATAAGACGTTTTTAGTCAGTTTGATATAAGCTTTCTTGTTCAAAGCAAAATATTGTCGAAAATCAACCGTTTTTGTCTAAACTGAAACAAAATTCGGTGGTTTGTGTCCGAATACAAAGTTTTCAGATTCTTTAATGTTAGGTTTGCTGCTTCTAACAAAGAATCAACGAAAATATTTTGTTTTAATACAAACTGCAATATAAAATGTCTTTATAGGACAAAACATGATGTTTGGCATCTGTTTAATAAAAATTTACTCGTTTGGAAGCATGAATCATTCCAAATAAGCTATTCTCGTCGAAACTATAATGTAATTAGTATTTTGTGCTAGAATACAGCGTTTTTGTTAGATTTATTAACAATTTTGTCTATTTTAAGCAATGAAACGAATAGGATTAGCTGCCTTTATCCAAAGTGATACATAAATTGCTCTTTTATGCCAGATTAATACGTTTTTAGTCTGTTCGATGTAAGTTTTCATGTTCAAAGCAAAAGATCGTCTAAAGTAAGCCGTTTTTGTTTGAACTGATGAACAATTCAGACTGAGAGTCAACAAAAATAATTTGTTTTAATCCAAACTGATAATTTTTGACCCTATAAGAGTCCGAGATACGCCGTTCTCGTCAAGTCTATAACGTAATTCGTTTTTTTGTGTCAGAATACGACGTTTTCTGTCTGTTTAATATAAGTTTTTAATAATAATAATAATAATAACAATAATAATAATAATAATATTAATAATAATAATAATAATAATAATAATAATAATAATAATAATAATAATAATAATAATAATAATAATAAAAATAATAATAGAAATAAAAGTAAGCTTAGTTTTCTAAGCAAAAATGAAGCTTATTTTGTGTGTTATATGAGCGCTTTCTCATTTCTATACAAGAAATCATCTGTGATCTGTATTTTTAAGCAAGAAATTGTCTAAAATTAATCTCATTTTAAAACTGGTATAAAAACATTTACTATACAAAAGTTAATAATAATAATAATAATAATAATAATAATAATAATAATAATAATAATAATAATAATAATAATAATAATAATAATAGTAAGAATAATAATAATAATAATAGTAATAATAATAATAATAATAATAATAATAATAATAATAATAATAATAATAATAATAATAATAATGATAATAATACTTATAATAATGAATTTCTTTCTAAATTAAAGCTTAGTTTTTCTAAGCAAAAATGATGCTTATTTTGTGTGTTATATGAGCGTTTTCTCATTTCTATGCAAGAGATCATCTGTGATCTGTGTTTTTAGGCAAGAAATTGAATAAAATTAATAACTCATTTTAAAACTGGTATAAAAACATTTACTATACAAAAGTTAATAATAATAATAATAATAATAATAATAATAATAATAATAATAATAGTAATAAAAGAAACAATAATAATAATAATAATAATAATAATAGTAATAAAAGAAACAATAATAATAATAATAATAATAATAATAATAATAATAATAATAATAATAATGATAATAATACTTATAATAATAAATTTCTTTCTAAATTAAAGCTTAGTTTTTCTAAGCAAAAATGATGCTTATTTTGTGTTATCTGAGCGTTTTCTCATTTCTATGCAAGAGATCATCTGTGATCTGTGTTTTTAGGCAAGAAATTGTCTAAAATTAATAACTCATTTTAAAACTGGTATAAAAACATTTACTATACAAAAGTTATAATCGGTCTTTAATAATAATAATATTAATAATAATAATAATAATAATAATAATAATAATAATAATAATAATAATAATAATAATAATAATAGTAATAATAATAATAAAAATAATAGTAGTAGTAAAAGTAAGCTTAGTTTTCTAAGCCAAAATGAAGCTTATTTTGTGTTATATGAGCGTTTTCTCATTTCTATGCAAAAGATCATGTGTGATCTGTGTTTTAAGTTGTGTCAGAATACGACGTTTTCTGTCTGTTTAATATAAGTTTTTAATAATAATAATAATAATAATAATAATAATAATAATAATAATAATAATAATAATAATAATAATAATAATAACAATAATAATAATAATAATAATAATAATAATAATAATAATAATAATAGTAATAGTAACAAAAGTAATAATAATAATAATACTTTTAAAAAGGAAAAATGGAGCTTATTTTGTGTGTTACATGAGCGTTTTCTCATTTTTATGCAAAAGATCATGTGTGATCTGTGTTTTTAGGCAATCTAAGCCATTTTATAGTTTTTAATATTTAACAAAAATTTGCTTTAAAATAAAATGTTTGAAAAACCGAAATTAAACTAAATTAATTGTGTCTAACACTTTAGTAGAGGAAAAAGGAGGAGACCTAAAAGTCACTAAAGTCTTAAAGTTGTCTTTAGTCGTCATATTAATAACAATAACATTTATAATAACAATACTAGTAGTACTAAATTTGCTTATATGCAAGCGCTTAATTAAGGTAACAGTTTTTTTGTTTTTTGCCTATATCTCGAAAACAGTTACTCCTATCAATTTTTACTTTTTCACCAAAATTAAAGGTGATAAAATTTCCTACAAAATAGTTATTTGCATTTTTCATGTAGAACTAACCATAAGCGAGATATAAGTTTGAAAATAATTATTAATTAAAAAAAAGTGTTTTAACAGAAAATGTCTTGTGATTTAAAATACACTTAATTTGTTGGGTCCAATACTTTATTAGAAGAAAAAGGAGGTGACATAAAAGTCACTGAAGTCTTCAGAGTCGTTTTTAAATGCTGCATTTTTGACTTCGTCTCAAACATTGAAAACTGAATTACATTTTTGTTCAGTAACAGTTACAGTTTTCTTATTGTTTTTTTGCTTATATCTCGAAAACAGTTACTCCTATCAAATTTTATCTTTCTTTCAAAATTAAAGCTGATAAAATTTCCAACAAAATAGTTATTTACATTTTTCTTGTAGGACCAAGCATAAACAAGTTATAGAGTTGGATATAAATAATATTTAACAAAAATTTGCTTTAAAATAAAATGCTTGAAAAACCAGAATTAAACTAAATTAATTGTGTCTAACACTTTAGTAGAGGAAAAAGGAGAAGACATAAAAGTCACTAAATGTTTCAGAGTCGTCTTTAGTCGTCATATTAATAACAATAACATTAATAATAATAATACTAATAGTACTAAATTTGCTTATATGCAAACGCTTAATTAACGTAACATTTTTTTGGTTTCTTGCTTATATCTCGAAAACAGTTACTCCTATCAATTTTTATCTTTTTTTCAAAATTAAAGCTAATAAAATTTCCTACAAAATAGTTATTTGCATTTTTTTGTAGGACCAACCATAAGCGAGTTATAGAGTTGGATATAAATAATATTTAACAAAAATTTGCTTTAAAATAAAATGTTTGAAAAACCGAAATTAAACTAAATTAATTGAGTCTAACACTTTAGTAGAGGAAAAAGAAAAAGACATAAAAGTCACTAAAGGTTTCAGAGTTGTCTTTAGTTGTCATATTAATAACAATAACATTAATTATAATAATACTAATAGTACTAAATTTGCTTATATGCAAACGCTTAATTAAGGTAACAGTGTTTTGGTTTCTTGCTTATATCTCGAAAACAGTTACTCCTATCAATTTTTATCTTTTTACTAAAATTCAAGCTGATAAAATTTCCTACAAAATAGTTATTTGCATTTTTTATGTAGGACTAACCATAAGCGAGATATAAGATTGAAAATAATTAATATTTAAAAAAGAAGTGCTTTAACAGAAAATGTCTTGTGATTTAAAATACACTTAATTTATTAGGTCCAATACTTTATTAAAAAAAAAAGGGGGTGACATATAAGTCACTGAAATCGTCAGAGTCGATTTTAAATGCTGCATTTTCGTCTTCGTCTCAAACATTGAAAACTGAATTACATTTTGGTTCTGAAACGGTAACAGTTTTTACTTTGGTTTTTTGCTTATATCTCAAAAACAGTTACTCCTATCAATTTTTATCTTTCTTTCAAAATTAAAGCTGATAACATTTCCTACAAAATAGTTATTTGCATTTTTCTTGTAGGACCAACCATAAGCGAGTTATAAAGTTGGATATAAAAAATATTTAACAAAAACTTGCTTAAAAATAAAATGTTTGAAATACTGAAATTAAACTAAATTAATTGTGTTTAACACTTTAGTAGAGAAAAAAGAAAAAGACATAAAAGTCACCAAAGTCTTCAGAATCGTTTTTAGTCGTCATATTAATAACAATAACATTAATAATAATAATACTAATAGTACTAAATCTGCTTATATGCAAGCGCTTTATTAAGGTAACAGTTTTTTGGTTTCTTGCTTATATCTCGAAAACAGTTACTCCTATGAATTTTTGTCTTTCTTTCAAAATTAAAGCTGATAAAATATTCTACAAAATAGTTATTTGCATTTTTCTTGTAGGACCAACCATAAGCGAGTTATAGAGTTGGATATAAATAATATTTAACAAAAATTTGCTTTAAAATAAAATGTTTGAAAAACTGAAATTAAACTAATTTAACTGTGTCTAACACTTTAGTAGAGAAAAAAGGAAAAGACATAACAGTCACTAAAGGTTTCAGAGTTGTCTTTAGTTGTCATATTAATAACAATAACATTAATAATAATAATACTAATAGTACTAAATTTGCTTATATGCAAACGCTTAATTAAGGTAACAGTGTTTTGGTTTCTTGCTTATATCTCGAAAACAGTTACTCCTATCAATTTTTATTTTTTTACTAAAATTCAAGCTGATAAAATTTCCTACAAAATAGTTATTTGCATTTTTCATGTAGGACTAACCATAAGCGAGATATATGATTGAAAATAATTAATATTTAAAAAAAAAGTGCTTTAACAGAAAATGTCTTGTGATTTAAAATACACTTAATTTATTGGGTCCAATACTTTATTAGAAGAAAAAGGAAGTGACATAAAAGTCACTGAAGTCTTCAGAGTCGTTTTTAAATGCTGCAGTTTCGTCTTCGTCTCAAACATTGAAAACCGAAATACATTTTTGTTCAGTAACAGTCACAGTTTTCTTATTGGTTTTTTGCTTATATCTCGAAAACAGTTACTCCTATCAATTTTTACCTTTTTTTCATAATTAAAGCTGATAAAATTTCCTACAAAATAGTTATTTGCATTTTTCTTGTAGGACCAACCATAAGCGAGTTATAGAGTTGGATATAAATAATATTTAACAAAAATTTGCTTTAAAATAAAATGTTTGAAAAACTGAAATTAAACTAATTTAATTGTGTCTAACACTTTAGTAGAGGAAAAAGAAGAAGACATAAAAGTCACTAAATGTTTCAAAGTTGTCTTTAATCGTAATATTAATAACAATAACATTAATAATAATAATACTAATAGTACTAAATTTGCTTATATGCAAACGCTTAATTAAGGTAACAGTGTTTTGGTTTCTTGCTTATATCTCGAAAACAGTTACTCCTATCAATTTTTATCTTTTTACTAAAATTAAAGCTGATAAAATTTCCTACAAAATAGTTAATTGCATTTTTAATGTAGGACTAACCATAAGCGAGATATAAGTTTGAAAATAATTAAAATTTAAAAAAAAGTGCTTCAACAGAAAATGTCTTGTGATTTAAAATACACTTAATTTATTGGGTCCAATACTTTATTAGAAGAAAAAAGAGGTGACAGAAAGGTCACTGAAGTCTTTAGAGTCGTTTGTAAATGCTGCATTTTCGTCTTCGTCTCAAACATTGAAAACTGAATTACATTTTTGTTCAGTAACTGTTACAGTTTTCTTATTGGTTTTTTGCTTATATCTCGAAAACAGTTACTCCTATCAATTTTTATCTTTCTTTTAAAATTAAAGCTGATAAAGCTTCCTACAAAATAGTTGTTTGCATTTTTCTTGTAGGACCAACCATAAGCGAGTTATAGAGTTGGATAAAAATAATATTTAACAAAAATTTGCTTTAAATAAAATGTTTGAAAAACCGAAATTAAACTAAATTAATTGAGTCTAACACTTTAGTAGAGAAAAAAGAAAAAGACATAAAAGTCACCAAAGTCTTCAGAATCGTTTTTAGTCGTCATATTAATAACAATAACATTAATAATAATAATACTAATAGTACTAAATCTGCTTATATGCAAGCGCTTTATTAAGGTAACAGTTTTTTGGTTTCTTGCTTATATCTCGAAAACACTTACTCCTATAAATTTTTATCTTTTTTTCAAAATTAAAGCTGATAAAATTTCCTACAAAATAGTTATTTGCATTTTTCTTGTAGGACCAACCATAAGCGAGCTATAGAGTTGGATATAAATAATATTTAACAAAAATTTGCTTTAAAATAAAATGTTTGAAAAACTGAAATTAAACTAATTTAATTGTGTCTAACACTTTAGTAGAGGAAAAAGAAGAAGACATAAAAATCACTAAAGGTTTCAAAGTTGTCTTTAATCGTCATATTAATAACAATAACATTAATAATAATAATACTAATAGTACTAAATTTGCTTATATGCAAACGCTTAATTAAGGTAACAGTGTTTTGGTTTCTTGCTCATATCTCGAAAACAGTTACTCCTATCAATTTTTATCTTTTTACTAAAATTCAAGCTGATAAAATTTCCTACAAAATAATTATTTGCATTTTTTATGTAGGACTAACCATAAGCGAGATATAAGATTTAAAATAATTAATATTTAAAAAAGAAGTGCTTTAACAGAAAATGTCTTGTGATTTAAAATACACTTAATTTATTAGGTCCAATACTTTATTAGAAAAAAAGGAGGTGACATATAAGTCACTGAAGTCTTCAGAGTCGATTTTAAATGCTGCATTTTCGTCTTCGTCTCAAACATTGAAAACTGAATTATATTTTTGTTCTGAAACGGTAACAGTTTTTACTTTGGTTTTTTGCTTATATCTCGAAAACAGTTACTCCTATCAATTTTTATCTTTCTTTCAAAATTAAAGCTGATAACATTTCCTACAAAATAGTTATTTGCATTTTTCTTGTAGGACCAACCATAAGCGAGTTATAAAGTTGGATATAAATAATATTTAACAAAAACTTGCTTAAAAATAAAATGTTTAAAATACTGAAATTAAACTAAATTAATTGTGTCTAACACTTTAGTAGAGAAAAAAGAAAAAGACATAAAAGTCACCAAAGTCTTCAAAATCGTTTTTAGTCGTCATATTAATAACAATAACATTAATAATAATAATACTAATAGTACTAAATCTGCTTATATGCAAGCGCTTTATTAAGGTAACAGTTTTTTGGTTTCTTGCTTATATCTCGAAAACAGTTACTCCTATGAATTTTTGTCTTTTTTTCAAAATTAAAGCTGATAAAATTTCCTACAAAATAGTTATTTGCATTTTTCTTGTAGGACCAACCATAAACGAGTTATAGAGTTGGATATAAATAATATTTAACAAAAATTTGCTTTAAAATAAAATGTTTGATAAACTGAAATTAAACTAATTTAATTGTGTCTAACACTTTAGTAGAGGAAAAAGGAAAAGACATAAAAGTCACTAAAGGTTTCAGAGTTGTCTTTAGTTGTCATATTAATAACAATAACATTAATAATAATAATACTAATAGTACTAAATTTGCTTATATGCAAACGCTTAATTAAGGTAACAGTGTTTTGGTTTCTTGCTTATATCTCGAAAACAGTTACTCCTATCAATTTTTATCTTTTTACCAAAATTCAAGCTGATAAAATTTCCTACAAAATAGTTATTTGCATTTTTCTTGTAGGACCAACCATAAGCGAGTTATAGAGTTGGATATAAATAATATTTAACAAAAATTTGCTTTAAAATAAAATGTTTGAAAAACTGAAATTAAACTAATTTAATTGTGTCTAACACTTTAGTAGAGGAAAAAGAAGAAGACATAAAAGTCACTAAAGGTTTCAAAGTTGTCTTTAATCGTCATATTAATAACAATAACATTAATAATAATAATACTAATAGTACTAAATTTGCTTATATGCAAAAGCTTAATTAAGGTAACAGTGTTTTGGTTTCTTGCTCATATCTCGAAAACAGTTACTCCTATCAATTTTTATTTTTTAACTAAAATTTAAGCTGATAAAATTTCCTACAAAATAGTTATTTGCATTTTTTATGTAGGACTAACCATAAGCGAGATATAAGATTGAAAATAATTAATATTTAAAAAAGAAGTGCTTTAACAGAAAATGTCTTGTGATTTAAAATACACTTAATTTATTAGGTCCAATACTTTATTAAAAAAAAAAGGGGTGACATATAAGTCACTGAAGTCTTCAGAGTCGATTTTAAATGCTGCATTTTCGTCTTCGTCTCAAACATTGAAAACTTAATTACATTTTTGTTCTGAAACGGTAACAGTTTTTACTTTGGTTTTTTGCTTATATCTCGAAAACAGTTACTCCTATCAATTTTTATCTTTTTTTCAAAATTAAAGCTGATAACATTTCCTACAAAATAGTTATTTGCATTTTTCTTGTAGGACCAACCATAAGCGAGTTATAAAGTTGGATATAAATAATATTTAACAAAAACTTGCTTAAAAATAAAATGTTTGAAATACTGAAATTAAACTAAATTAATTGTGTCTAACACTTTAGTAGAGAAAAAAGAAAAAGACATAAAAGTCACCAAAGTCTTCAGAATTGTTTTTAGTCGTCATATTAATAACAATAACATTAATAATAATAATACTAATAGTACTAAATCTGCTTATATGCAAGCGCTTTATTAAGGTAACAGTTTTTTGGTTTCTTGCTTATATCTCGAAAACAGTTACTCCTATGAATTTTTGTCTTTCTTTCAAAATTAAAGCTGATAAAATATTCTACAAAATAGTTATTTGCATTTTTCTTGTAGGACCAACCATAAGCGAGTTATAGAGTTGGATATAAATAATATTTAACAAAAATTTGCTTTAAAATAAAGTGTTTGAAAAACTGAAATTAAACTAATTTTACTGTTTCTAACACTTTAGTAGAGAAAAAACGAAAAGACATAAAAGTCACTAAAGGTTTCAGAGTTGTCTTTAGTTGTCATATTAATAACAATAACATTAATAATAATAATACTAATAGTTCTAAATTTGCTTATATGCAAACGCTTAATTAAGGTAACAGTGTTTTGGTTTCTTGCTTATATCTCGAAAACAGTTACTCCTATCAATTTTTATCTTTTTACTAAAATTTAAGCTGATAAAATTTCCTACAAAATAGTTATTTGCATTTTTCATGTAGGACTAACCATAAGCGAGATATATGATTGAAAATAATTAATATTTAAAAAAAAGTGCTTTAACAGAAAATGTCTTGTGATTTAAAATACACTTAATTTATTGGGTCCAATACTTTATTAGAAGAAAAAGGAAGTGACATAAAAGTCACTGAAGTCTTCAGAGTCGTTTTTAAATGCTGCAGTTTCGTCTTCGTCTCAAACATTGAAAAGCGAATTACATTTTTGTTCAGTAACAGTCACAGTTTTCTTATTGGTTTTTTGCTTATATCTCGAAAACAGTTACTCCTATCAATTTTTATCTTTCTTTCAAAATTAAAGCTGATAAAATTTCCTACAAAATAGTTATTTGCATTTTTCTTGTACGACCAACCATAAGCGAGTTATAGAGTTGGATATAAATAATATTTAACAAAAACTTGCTTAAAAATAAAATGTTTGAAATACTGAAATTAAACTAAATTAATTGTGTCTAACACTTTAGTTGAGAAAAAAGAAAAAGACATAAAAGTCACCAAAGTCTTCAGAATCGTTTTTAGTCGTCATATTAATAACAATAACATTAATAATAATAATACTAATAGTACTAAATCTGCTTCTATGCAAGCGCTTTATTAAGGTAACAGTTTTTTGGTTTCTTGCTTATATCTCGAAAACAGTTACTCCTATGAATTTTTGTCTTTCTTTCAAAATTAAAGCTGATAAAATATTCTACAAAATAGTTATTTGCATTTTTCTTGTAGGACCAACCATCAGCGAGTTATAAAGTTGGATATAAATAACATTTAACAAAAACTTGCTTAAAAATTAAATGTTTGAAATACTGAAATTAAACTAAATTAATTGTGTCTAACACTTTAGTAGAGAAAAAAGAAAAAGACATAAAAGTTACCAAAGTCTTCAGAATCGTTTTTAGTCGTCATATTAATAACAACAACATTAATAATAATAATACTAATAGTACTAAATCTGCTTATATGCAAGCGCTTTATTAAGGTAACAGTTTTTTGGTTTCTTGCTTATATCTCGAAAACAGTTACTCCTATAAATTTTTGTCTTTCTTTCAAAATTAATGCTGATAAAATATTCTACAAAATAGTTATTTGCATTTTTCTTGTAGGACCAACCATAAGCGAGTTATAGAGTTGGATATAAATAATATTTAACACTACTAAAGTGTTAGACACAATTAATTTAGTTTAATTTCAGTATTTCAAACATTTAATTTTTAAGCAAGTTTTTGTTAAATATTATTTATATCCAACTTTATAACTCGCTTATGGTTGGTCCTACAAGAAAAATGCAAATAATTATTTTGTAGGAAATTTTATCAGCTTTATTTAAAAAAAAAAATTAAAACTGATAGGAGTAATTGTTTTCGAGATATAAGCAAAAAACCAAAGTGAAAACTGTTACCGTTTCAGAACAAAAATGTAATTCAGTTTTCAATGTTTGAGACGAAGACGAAAATGCAGCATTTAAAATCGACTCTGAAGACTTCAGTGACTTATATGTCACCCTCTTTTTCTTCTAATAAAGTATTGGACCTAATAAATTAAGTGTATTTTAAATCACAAGACATTTTCTGTTAAAGCAGTTTTTTTTTAAATATTAATTATTTTCAAACTTATATCTCGCTTATGGTTAGTCCTACATGAAAAATGCAAATAACTATTTTGTAGGAAATTTTATCAGCTTGAATTTTAGTAAAAAAATAAAAATTGATAGGAGTAACTCTTTTCGAGATATAAGCAAGAAACCAAAACACTGTTACCTTAATTAAGCGTTTGCATATAAGCAAATTTAGTACTATTAGTATTATTATTATTAATGTTATTGTTATTAATATGACAACTAAAGACAACTCTGAAACCTTTAGTGACTTTTATGTCTTTTCCTTTTTCCTCTACTAAAGTGTTAGACACAGTTAAATTAGTTTAATCTCAGTTTTTCAAACATTTTATTTTAAAGCAAATTTTTGTTATATATTATTTATATCCAACTCTATAACTCGCTTATGGTTGGTCCTACAAGAAAAATGTAAATAACTATTTTGTAGAATATTTTATCAGCTTTAATTTTGAAAGAAAGACAAAAATTCATAGGAGTAACTGTTTTCGAGATATAAGCAAGAAACCAAGAAACTGTTACCTTAATAAAGCGCTTGCATATAAGCAGATTTAGTACTGTTAGTATTATTATTATTAATGTTATTGTTATTAATATGACGACTAAAAACGATTCTGAAGACTTTGGTGACTTTTATGTCTTTTTCTTTTTTCTCTACTAAAGTGTTAGACACAATTAATTTAGTTTAATTTCAGTATTTCAAACATTTTATTTTTAAGCAAGTTTTTGTTAAATATTATTTATATCCAACTTTATAACTCGCTTATGGTTGGTCCTACAAGAAAAATGCAAATAACTATTTTGTAGGAAATGTTATCAGCTTTAAATTTGAAAAAAAGATAAAAATTGATAGGAGTAACTGTTTTCGAGATATGAGCAAGAAACCAAAACACTGTTACCTTAATTAAGCGTTTGCATATAAGCAAATTTAGTACTATTAGTATTATTATTATTAATGTTATTGTTATTAATATGACGATTAAAGACAACTTTGAAACCTTTAGTGACTTTTATGTCTTCTTCTTTTTCCTCTACTAAAGTGTTAGACACAATTAAATTAGTTTAATTTCAGTTTTTCAAACATTTTATTTTAAAGCAAATTTTTGTTAAATATTATTTATATCCAACTCTATAACTCGCTTATGGTTGATCCTACAAGAAAAATGCAAATATCTATTTTGTAGGAAATTTTATCAGCTTTAATTTTGACAGAAAGATAAAAATTGATAGGAGTAACTGTTTTCGAGATATAAGCAAAAAACCAATGTAAAAACTATTACCGTTTCAGAACAAAAATGTAATTCAGTTTTCAATGTTTGAGACGAAGACGAAAATGCAGCATTTAAAATCGACTCTGAAGACTTCAGTGACTTATATGTCACCCCCTTTTTTTCTAATAAAGTATTGGACCTAATAAATTAAGTGTATTTTAAATCACAAGACATTTTCTGTTAAAGCACTTCTTTTTTAAATATTAATTATTTTCAATCTTATATCTCGCTTATGGTTAGTCCTACATAAAAAATGCAAATAATTATTTTGTAGGAAATTTTATCAGCTTGAATTTTAGTAAAAAGATAAAAGTTGATAGGAGTAACTGTTTTCGAGATATGAGCAAGAAACCAAAACACTGTTACCTTAATTAAGCGTTTGCATATTAGCAAATTTAGTACTATTAGTATTATTATTATTAATGTTATTGTTATTAATATGACGATTAAAGACAACTTTGAAACCTTTAGTGACTTTTATGTCTTCTTCTTTTTCCTCTACTAAAGTGTTAGACACAATTAAATTAGTTTAATTTCAGTTTTTCAAACATTTTATTTTAAAGCAAATTTTTGTTAAATATTATTTATATCCAACTCTATAACTCGCTTATGGTTGATCCTACAAGAAAAATGCAAATATCTATTTTGTAGGAAATTTTATCAGCTTTAATTTTGACAGAAAGATAAAAATTGATAGGAGTAACTGTTTTCGAGATATAAGCAAAAAACCAATGTAAAAACTGTTACCGTTTCAGAACAAAAATGTAATTCAGTTTTCAATGTTTGAGACGAAGACGAAAATGCAGCATTTAAAATCGACTCTGAAGACTTCAGTGACTTATATGTCACCCCCTTTTTTTCTAATAAAGTATTGGACCTAATAAATTAAGTGTATTTTAAATCACAAGACATTTTCTGTTAAAGCACTTCTTTTTTAAATATTAATTATTTTCAATCTTATATCTCGCTTATGGTTAGTCCTACATAAAAAATGCAAATAATTATTTTGTAGGAAATTTTATCAGCTTGAATTTTAGTAAAAAGATAAAAGTTGATAGGAGTAACTGTTTTCGAGATATGAGCAAGAAACCAAAACACTGTTACCTTAATTAAGCGTTTGCATATTAGCAAATTTAGTACTATTAGTATTATTATTATTAATGTTATTGTTATTAATATTACGATTAAAGACAACTTTGAAATCTTTAGTGACTTTTATGTCTTCTTCTTTTTCCTCTACTAAAGTGTTAGACACAATTAAATTAGTTTAATTTCAGTTTTTCAAACATTTTATTTTAAAGCAAATTTTTGTTAAATATTATTTATATCCATCTCTATAACTCGCTTATGGTTGGTCCTACAAGAAAAATGCAAATAACTATTTTGTAGGAAATTTTATCAGCTTTAATTTTGAAAAAAAGATAAAAATTGATAGGAGTAACTGTTTTCGAGATATAAGCAAAAAACCAATAAGAAAACTGTGACTGTTACTGAACAAAAATGTAATTCGGTTTTCAATGTTTGAGACGAAGACGAAACTGCAGCATTTAAAAACGACTCTGAAAACTTCAGTGACTTTTATGTCACTTCCTTTTTCTTCTAATAAAGTATTGGACTCAATAAATTAAGTGTATTTTAAATCACAAGACATTTTCTGTTAAAGCACTTTTTTTTTAAATATTAATTATTTTCAATCATATATCTCGCTTATGGTTAGTCCTACATGAAAAATGCAAATAACTATTTTGTAGAAAATTTTATCAGCTTGAATTTTAGTAAAAAGATAAAAATTGATAGAAGTAACTGTTTTCGAGATATAAGCAAGAAACCAAAACACTGTTACCTTAATTAAGCGTTTGCATATAAGCAAATTTAGTACTATTAGTATTATTATTATTAATGTTATTGTTATTAATATGACAACTAAAGACAACTCTGAAACCTTTAGTGACTTTTATGTCTTTTCCTTTTTTCTCTACTAAAGTGTTAGACACAGTTAAATTAGTTTAATTTCAGTTTTTCAAACATTTTATTTTAAAGCAAATTTTTGTTAAATATTATTTATATCCAACTCTATAACTCGCTTATGGTTGGTCCTACAAGAAAAATGCAAATAACTATTTTGTAGAATATTTTATCAGCTTTAATTTTGAAAGAAAGACAAAAATTCATAGGAGTAACTGTTATCGAGATATAAGCAAGAAACCAAAAAACTGTTACCTTAATAAAGCGCTTGCATATAAGCAGATTTAGTACTATTAGTATTATTATTATTAATGTTATTGTTATTAATATGACGACTAAAAACGATTCTGAAGACTTTGGTGACTTTTATGTCTTTTTCTTTTTTCTCTACTAAAGTGTTAGACACAATTAATTTAGTTTAATTTCAGTATTTCAAACATTTTATTTTTAAGCAAGTTTTTGTTAAATATTATTTATATCCAACTTTATAACTCGCTTATGGTTGGTCCTACAAGAAAAATGCAAATAACTATTTTGTAGGAAATGTTATCAGCTTTAATTTTGAAAGAAAGATAAAAATTGATAGGAGTAACTGTTTTCGAGATATAAGCAAAAAACCAAAGTAAAAACTGTTACCGTTTCAGAACAAAAATGTAATTCAGTTTTCAATGTTTGAAACGAAGACGAAAATGCAGCATTTAAAATCGACTCTGAAGACTTCAGTGACTTATATGTCACCCCCTTTTTTTTTAATAAAGTATTGGACCTAATAAATTAAGTGTATTTTAAATCACAAGACATTTTCTGTTAAAGCACTTCTTTTTTAAATATTAATTATTTTCAATCTTATATCTCGCTTATGGTTAGTCCTACACAAAAAATGCAAATAACTATTTTGTAGGAAATTTTATCAGCTTGAATTTTAGTAAAAAGATAAAAATTGATAGGAGTAACTGTTTTCGAGATATGAGCAAGAAACCAAAACACTGTTACCTTAATTAAGCGTTTGCATATAAGCAAATTTAGTACTATTAGTATTATTATTATTAATGTTATTGTTATTAATATGACGATTAAAGACAACTTTGAAACCTTTAGTGACTTTTATGTCTTCTTCTTTTTCCTCTACTAAAGTGTTAGACACAATTAAATTAGTTTAATTTCAGTTTTTCAAACATTTTATTTTAAAGCAAATTTTTGTTAAATATTATTTATATCCAACTCTATAACTCGCTTATGGTTGGTCCTACAAAAAAAATGCAAATAACTATTTTGTAGGAAATTTTATCAGCTTTAATTTTGAAAGAAAGATAAAAATTGATAGGAGTAACTGTTTTCGAGATATAAGCAAAAAACCAATAAGAAAACTGTGACTGTTACTGAACAAAAATGTAATTCGGTTTTCAATGTTTGAGACGAAGACGAAACTGCAGCATTTAAAAACGACTCTGAAGACTTCAGTGATTTTTATGTCACTTCCTTTTTCTTCTAATAAAGTATTGGACCCAATAAATTAAGTGTATTTTAAATCACAAGACATTTTCTGTTAAAGCACTTTTTTTTAAATATTAATTATTTTCAATCATATATCTCGCTTATGGTTAGTCCTACATGAAAAATGCAAATAACTATTTTGTAGGAAATTTTATCAGCTTGAATTTTAGTAAAAAGATAAAAATTGATAGGAGTAACTGTTTTCGAGATATAAGCCAGAAACCAAAACACTGTTACCTTAATTAAGCGTTTGCATATAAGCAAATTTAGTAATATTAGTATTATTATTATTAATGTTATTGTTATTAATATGACAACTAAAGACAACTCTGAAACCTTTAGTGACTTTTATGTCTTTTCCTTTTTTCTCTACTAAAGTGTTAGACACAGTTAAATTAGTTTAATTTCAGTTTTTCAAACATTTTATTTTAAAGCAAATTTCTGTTGAATATTATTTATATCCAACTCTATAACTCGCTTATGGTTGGTCCTACAAGAAAAATGCAAATAACTATTTTGTAGAATATTTTATCAGCTTTAATTTTGAAAGAAAGACAAAAATTCATAGGAGTAACTGTTTTCAAGATATAAGCAAGAAACCAAAAAACTGTTACCTTAATAAAGCGCTTGCATATAAGCAGATTTAGTACTATTAGTATTATTATTATTAATGTTATTGTTAATAATATGACGACTAAAAACGATTCTGAAGACTTTGGTGACTTTTATGTCTTTTTCTTTTTTCTCTACTAAAGTGTTAGACACAATTAATTTAGTTTAATTTCAGTATTTCAAACATTTTATTTTTAAGCAAGTTTTTGTTAAATATTATTTATATCCAACTTTATAACTCGCTTATGGTTGGTCCTACAAGAAAAATGCAAATAACTATTTTGTAGGAAATGTTATCAGCTTTAATTTTGAAAGAAAGATAAAAATTGATAGGAGTAACTGTTTTCGAGATATAAGCAAAAAACCAAAGTAAAAACTGTTACCGTTTCAGAACAAAAATGTAATTCAGTTTTCAATGTTTGAGACGAAGACGAAAATGCAGCATTTAATATCGACTCTGAAGACTTCAGTGACTTATATGTCACCCCCTTTTTTTTTTAATAAAGTATTGGACCTAATAAATTAAGTGTATTTTAAATCACAAGACATTTTCTGTTAAAGCACTTCTTTTTTAAATATTAATTATTTTCAATCTTATATCTCGCTTATGGTTAGTCCTACATAAAAAATGCAAATAACTATTTTGTAGGAAATTTTATCAGCTTGAATTTTAGTAAAAAGATAAAAATTGATAGGAGTAACTGTTTTCGAGATATGAGCAAGAAACCAAAACACTGTTACCTTAATTAAGCGTTTGCATATAAGCAAATTTAGTACTATTAGTATTATTATTATTAATGTTAATGATATTAATATGACGATTAAAGACAACTTTGAAACCTTTAGTGACTTTTATGTCTTCTTCTTTTTCCTCTACTAAAGTGTTAGACACAATTAAATTAGTTTAATTTCAGTTTTTCAAACATTTTATTTTAAAGCAAATTTTTGTTAAATATTATTTATATCCAACTCTATAACTCGCTTATGGTTGGTCCTACAAGAAAAATGCAAATAACTATTTTGTAGGAAATTTTATCAGCTTTAATTTTGACAGAAAGATAAAAATTGATAGGAGTAACTGTTTTCGAGATATAAGCAAAAAACCAAAGTAAAAACTGTTACCGTTTCAGAACAAAAATGTAATTTAGTTTTCAATGTTTGAGACGAAGACGAAAATGCAGTATTTAAAATCGACTCTGAAGACTTCAGTGACTTATATGTCACCCCCTTTTTTTTTAATAAAGTATTGGACCTAATAAATTAAGTGTATTTTAAATCACAAGACATTTTCTGTTAAAGCACTTCTTTTTTAAATATTAATTATTTTCAATCATATATCTCGCTTATGGTTAGTCCTACATGAAAAATGCAAATAACTATTTTGTAGGAAATTTTATCAGCTTGAATTTTAGTAAAAAGATAAAAATTGATAGGAGTAACTGTTTTCGAGACATAAGCAAGAAACCAAAACACTGTTACCTTAATTAAGCGTTTGCATATAAGCAAATTTAGTACTATTAGTATTATTATTATTAATGTTATTGTTATTAATATGACAACTAAAGACAACTCTAAAACCTTTAGTGACTTTTATGTCTTTTTCTTTTTCCTCTACTAAAGTGTTAGACTCAATTAATTTAGTTTAATTTCGGTTTTTCAAACATTTTATTTTAAAGCAAATTTTTGTTAAATATTATTTATATCCAACTCTATAACTCGCTTATGGTTGGTCCTACAAAAAAATGCAAATAACTATTTTGTAGGAAATTTTATCACCTTTAATTTTGGTGAAAAAGTAAAAATTGATAGGAGTAACTGTTTTCGAGATATAGGCAAAAAACAAAAAAACTGTTACCTTAATTAAGCGCTTGCATATAAGCAAATTTAGTACTATTAGTATTGTTATTATAAATGTTATTGTTATTAATATGACGACTAAAGACAACTTTAAGACTTTAGTGACTTTTATGTCTCCTCCTTTTTCCTCTACTAAAGTGTTAGACACAATTAATTTAGTTTAATTTCGGTTTTTTAAACATTTTATTTTAAAGCAAATTTTTGTTAAATATTAAAAACTATAAAATGGCTTAGATTGCCTAAAAACACAGATCACACATGATCTTTTGCATAAAAATGAGAAAACGCTCATGTAACACACAAAATAAGCTCCATTTTTCCTTTTTAAAAGTATTATTATTATTATTACTTTTGTTACTATTACTATTATTATTATTATTATTATTATTATTATTATTATTATTATTATTATTGTTATTATTATTATTATTATTATTATTATTATTATTATTATTATTATTATTATTATTAAAAACTTATATTAAACAGACAGAAAACGTCGTATTCTGACACAACTTAAAACACAGATCACACATGATCTTTTGCATAGAAATGAGAAAACGCTCATATAACACAAAATAAGCTTCATTTTGGCTTAGAAAACTAAGCTTACTTTTACTACTACCATTATTTTTATTTTTATTATTATTATTATTATTACTATTATTTTTATTATTATTATTACTATTATTATTATTATTATTATTATTATTATTATTAGTATTATTATTATTATTATTATTATTATTAATATTATTATTATTAAAGACCGATTATAACTTTTGTATAGTAAATGTTTTTATACCAGTTTTAAAATGAGTTATTAATTTTAGACAATTTCTTGCCTAAAAACACAGATCACAGATGATCTCTTGCATAGAAATGAGAAAACGCTCAGATAACACAAAATAAGCATCATTTTTGCTTAGAAAAACTAAGCTTTAATTTAGAAAGAAATTTATTATTATAAGTATTATTATCATTATTATTATTATTATTATTATTATTGTTTCTTTTATTACTATTATTATTATTATTATTATTATTATTATTATTATTATTATTATTAACTTTTGTATAGTAAATGTTTTTATACCAGTTTTAAAATGAGTTATTAATTTTATTCAATTTCTTGCCTAAAAACACAGATCACAGATGATCTCTTGCATAGAAATGAGAAAACGCTCATATAACACAAAATAAGCATCATTTTTGCTTAGAAAAACTAAGCTTTAATTTAGAAAGAAATTCATTATTATAAGTATTATTATCATTATTATTATTATTATTATTATTATTATTATTATTTCTTTTATTACTATTATTATTATTATTATTATTATTATTATTATTATTATTACTATTATTATTATTATTATTATTACTATTATTATTATTATTATTATTATTATTATTAACTTTTGTATAGTAAATGTTTTTATACCAGTTTTAAAATGAGTTATTAATTTTAGACAATTTCTTGCCTAAAAATACAGATCACAGATGATTTCTTGCATAGAAATGAGAAAGCGCTCATATAACACACAAAATAAGCTTCATTTTTGCTTAGAAAACTAAGCTTACTTTTATTTCTATTATTATTTTTATTATTATTATTATTATTATTATTATTATTATTATTATTATTGTTATTATTATTATTATTATTATTATTATTGTTATTATTATTATTATTATTAAAAACTTATATTAAACAGACAGAAAACGTCGTATTCTGACACAAAAAAACGAATTACGTTATAGACTTGACGAGAACGGCGTATCTCGGACCCTTATAGGACTCTTATAGGGTCAAAAATTATCAGTTTGGATTAAAACAAATTATTTTTGTTGACTCTCAGTCTGAATTGTTCATCAGTTCAAACAAAAACGGCTTACTTTAGACGATCTTTTGCTTTGAACAAGAAAACTTACATCGAACAGACTAAAAACGTATTAATCTGGCATAAAAGAGCAATTTATGTATCACTTTGGATAAAGGCAGCTAATCCTATTCGTTTCATTGCTTAAAATAGACAAAATTGTTAATAAATCTAACAAAAACGCTGTATTCTAGCACAAAATACTAATTACATTATAGTTTCGACGAGAATAGCTTATTTGGAATGATTCTATGCTTCCAAACGAGTAAATTTTTAATAAACAGATGCCAAACATCATGTTTTGTCCTATAAAGACATTTTATATTGCAGTTTGTATTAAAACAAAATATTTTCGTTGATTCTTTGTTAGAAGCAGCAAACCTAACATTAAAGAATCTGAAAACTTTGTATTCGGACACAAACCACCGAATTTTGTTTCAGTTTAGACAAAAACGGTTGATTTTCGACAATATTTTGCTTTGAACAAGAAAGCTTATATCAAACTGACTAAAAACGTCTTATTTTAGCACAAAACAAAAGATTTGCGTTATAGTCTTAACGAGAGCTGTTAATTTCAAACGGTTCTATGCTTTGAAACGAGTAAACTTTCACTGTACAGAGGAAAAACATCTTATTTCGCCTTTTAAAAACGATTCATGCCACAGTTTGGATAAAAACCAATTATTTTCGTTAATTCATTGTTACAAACATGAAACCTTACATCAAAGTAACTGAAAACCCCTTATTCAGGCACAGAAATTCGAATTACGTTTCAGTCTGAACAAAAACTGCTTACTTTAGACGATCCTTTGTTTTAAATACAAAAACTTACATTAAAAAGATTAAAAACGTCTTATTCTGGCTGAAAACTGCAAATTATATATTACTCTAGATAAAAGCAATTTATCCTGATTAATCCTTTACTTAGAATAGAGTAAACTTGTATAAAACTTAATAAAAACTTTAAATTTCGTCTCAAAGAAATAATTTACGTTATAGTTTTGACCAGCACTGTTTATTTCAAACGATTTTATGATTCGAAACTAATGAACTTTTATGGGGCAGATGCAAAACCACATATTACAATATAAAGCGTTGTTTTAAAGCAAATTATTACCTTTTGCAACAAGAAATTTCACGTCAAAGAAACTGAAAACATCGTATCCATGCACAAATATCGAATTACGTATCAGTTTAGGCAAATACAGCTTATTTTAAACGATTCCTTGCTATAAACAAGAAAAATTTTATCAAACATATTGAAAATGTCTTATTCTCGAAAATAAGAGCAAATTATGTATCAGTTTTAACAAAAGCGGATTACTCTGTTTGATTCTATGCTTAGAGTAGAGTAAACTACTATAAAACGTAATGAAAACTCTATATTCAAGCTCAAAAGAACAAATTACGTTATAGTTTTGACAAAAAAAAATTATTTCGGACGACTACATATTTCGAAGTAAGCAAACTTTAATTGAACAAGTGCAAAAGCTAATACTTTGCTCTAAAATAACGATTTATGTGGTAATATGGTATTTTGCATCTGTCCTATAAAAGTTTACTCGTTTCGCTCCATTGAATCATTCGAAATAAATTATTTTGACACAACAACGAAAATAATTTTTTTGTTTAAACTGTAACATGTCGTTTTTATAAAACGAACTAAGACGTTTGGCATCTGTTTAGTGAAAGTTTTCTCGTTTGGGGGCATAAAATCGTTTGAAATTAACAGTTCTGGTCAAAATTATAACGTAAATTATTTCTTTGAGACGAAATTTAAAGTTTTCATTAAGTTTTATACAAGTTTGCTCTATTCTAAGCAAAGGAGTAATCAGGATAAACTGCTTTTATCCAAAGTAATACATAATTTGCAGTTTTGAGCCAGAATAAGACGTTTTTAATCTTTTTAATGTAAGTTTACGTGTTCAAAAGAAAGAATCGTCTAAAATAAGCAATTTGTGTCCAGACTGAAACGTAATTTGATTTTCTGGGCCTGAATAAGAGGTTTTCAGTTTCTTTGATGTAAGGTTTCTTGTTTGTAACAATGAATAAACGAAAATCATTGGTTTTAATCCAAACTGTGACATAAATCGTTTTTTAAAGGCGAAATCAGACGTTTTGCCTCTGTTCAGTGAAAGTATACTGGTTTCAAAGCATAGAATCGTTTGAAATTAACAGTTCTCGTCAAGACTATAACGCAAATCTTTAAAGTGATACAAAGAAATAATTTACGTAATAGTTTTGACCAGAACTGTTAATTTCAAACGATTTTATGCCCCCAAACGAGAAAACTTTCACTAAGCAGATGCCAAACGTCTTAGTTCGTTTTATAAAAGCGACTTATGTTACAGTTTAAACAAAAACAAATTATTTGTGTTGTTGTTGTGTCAAAATAATTTATTTCTAATGATTCAATGGAGCGAAACGGGTAAACTTTTATAGGACAGATGCAAAATACCATATTACCACATAAATCATTATTTTAAAGCAAAGTATTAGCTTTTGCACATGTTCAATTAAAGTTTGCTTACTTCGAAGTATGTAATCGTCCGAAATATTTTTTTTTGTCAAAACTATAACGTAATTTGTTCTTTTGAGCTTGAATATAGAGTTTTCATTACGTTTTATAGTAGTTTACTCTACTCTAAGCATAGAATCAAACAGAGTAATCCGCTTTTGTTAAAACTGATACATAATTTGCTCTTATTTTCGAGAATAAGACGTTTTCAATATGCTTGATAAAATTTTTCTTGTTTATAGCAAGGAATCGTTTAAAATAAGCTGTATTTGCCTAAACTGATACGTAATTAGATATTTATGTATGGATACGAAGTTTTCAGTTTCTTTGGACGTGAAATTTCTTGTTGCAAAAGGTAATACTTTGCTTTAAAACAACGCTTTATATGGTAATATGTGGTTTTGCATCTGCCCCATAAAAGTTCATTAGTTTCGAATCATAATTTCGTTTGAAATAAACAGTGCTGGTCAAAACTATAACGTAAATTATTTCTTTGAGACGAAATTTAAAGTTTTCATTAAGTTTTATACAAGTTTACTCTATTCTAAGTAAAGGAGTAATCAGGATAAATTGCTTTTATCTAGAGTAATATATAATTTGCAGTTTTCAGCCAGAATAAGACGTTTTTAATCTTTTTAATGTAAGTTTTCGTGTTCAAAACAAAGGATCGTCTAAAATAAGCAGTTTTTGTCCAGACTGAAACGTAATTCGAATTTCTGTGCCTAAATAAGGGGTTTTCAGTTTCTTTGATGTAAGGTTTCTTGTTTGTAACAATGAATTAACAAAAATAATTGGTTTTTATCCAAACTGTGGCATGAATCAGCTTTAAGACTATAACGCAAATCTTTTGTTTTGTGCTAAAATAAGACGTTTTTAGTCAGTTTGATATAAGCTTTCTTGTTCAAAGCAAAATATTGTCGAAAATCAACCGTTTTTGTCTAAACTGAAACAAAATTCGGTGGTTTGTGTCCGAATACAAAGTTTTCAGATTCTTTAATGTTTGGTTTGCTGCTTCTAACAAAGAATCAACGAAAATATTTTGTTTTAATACAAACTGCAATATAAAATGTCTTTATAGGACAAAACATGATGTTTGGCATCTGTTTATTAAAAATTTACTCGTTTGGAAGCATAGAATCATTCCAAATAAGCTATTCTCGTCGAAACTATAATGTAATTAGTATTTTGTGCTAGAATACAGCGTTTTTGTTAGATTTATTAACAATTTTGTCTATTTTAAGCAATGAAACGAATAGGATTTGCTGCCTTTATCCAAAGTGATACATAAATTGCTCTTTTATGCCAGATTAATACGTTTTTAGTCTGTTCGATGTAAGTTTTCATGTTCAAAGCAAAAGATCGTCTAAAGTAAGCCGTTTTTGTTTGAACTGATGAACAATTCAGACTGAGAGTCAACAAAAATAATTTGTTTTAATCCAAACTGATAATTTTTGACCCTATAAGAGTCCGAGATACGCCGTTCTCGTCAAGTCTATAACGTAATTCGTTTTTTTGTGTCAGAATACAACGTTTTCTGTCTGTTTAATATAAGTTTTTAATAATAATAATAATAATAACAATAATAATAATAATAATAATAATAATAATAATAATAATAATAATAATAATAATAATAATAATAATAATAATAAAAATAATAATAGAAATAAAAGTAAGCTTAGTTTTCTAAGCAAAAATGAAGCTTATTTTGTGTGTTATATGAGCGCTTTCTCATTTCTATGCAAGAAATCATCTGTGATCTGTATTTTTAGGCAAGAAATTGTCTAAAATTAATAACTCATTTTAAAACTGGTATAAAAACATTTACTATACAAAAGTTAATAATAATAATAATAATAATAATAATAATAATAATAATAGTAATAATAATAATAATAATAGTAATAATAATAATAATAATAATAATAATAATAATAATAATAATAATAATAATAATAATAATAATAATAATGATAATAATACTTATAATAATGAATTTCTTTCTAAATTAAAGCTTAGTTTTTCTAAGCAAAAATGATGCTTATTTTGTGTGTTATATGAGCGTTTTCTCATTTCTATGCAAGAGATCATCTGTGATCTGTGTTTTTAGGCAAGAAATTGAATAAAATTAATAACTCATTTTAAAACTGGTATAAAAACATTTACTATACAAAAGTTAATAATAATAATAATAATAATAATAATAATAATAATAATAATAATAATAATAATAATAATAATAATAATAATAATAATAATAGTAATAAATGAAACAATAATAATAATAATAATAATAATAATAATGATAATAATACTTATAATAATAAATTTCTTTCTAAATTAAAGCTTAGTTTTTTTAAGCAAAAATGAAGCTTATTTTGTGTGTTATATGAGCGCTTTCTCATTTCTATGCAAGAAATCATCTGTGATCTGTATTTTTAGGCAAGAAATTGTCTAAAATTAATATCTCATTTTAAAACTGGTATAAAAACATTTACTATACAAAAGTTAATAATAATAATAATTATAATAATAATAATAATAATAATAGTAATAATAATAATAATAATAATAATAGTAATAATAATAATAATAATAATAATAATAATAATAATAATAATAATAATAATAATAATAATAATAATAATAATACTTATAATAATGAATTTTTTTCTAAATTAAAGCTTAGTTTTTCTAAGCAAAAATGATGCTTATTTTGTGTGTTATATGAGCGTTTTCTCATTTCTATGCAAGAGATCATCTGTGATCTGTGTTTTTAGGCAAGAAATTGAATAAAATTAATAACTCATTTTAAAACTGGTATAAAAACATTTACTATACAAAAGTTAATAATAATAATAATAATAATAATAATAATAATAATAATAATAATAATAGTAATAAAAGAAACAATAATAATAATAATAATAATAATAATAATAATAATAATAATAATAATAATAATAATAATGATAATAATACTTATAATAATAAATTTCTTTCTAAATTAAAGCTTAGTTTTTCTAAGCAAAAATGATGCTTATTTTGTGTTATCTGAGCGTTTTCTCATTTCTATGCAAGAGATCATCTGTGATCTGTGTTTTTAGGCAAGAAATTGTCTAAAATTAATAACTCATTTTAAAACTGGTATAAAAACATTTACTATACAAAAGTTATAATCGGTCTTTAATAATAATAATATTAATAATAATAATAATAATAATAATAATAATAATAATAATAATAATAATAGTAATAATAATAATAAAAATAATAGTAATAATAATAATAATAATAAAAATAAAAATAATAGTAGTAGTAAAAGTAAGCTTAGTTTTCTAAGCCAAAATGAAGCTTATTTTGTGTTATATGAGCGTTTTCTCATTTCTATGCAAAAGATCATGTGTGATCTGTGTTTTAAGTTGTGTCAGAATACGACGTTTTCTGTCTGTTTAATATAAGTTTTATAATAATAATAATAATAATAATAATAATAATAATAATAATAATAATAATAATAATAATAATAATAATAATAATAATAATAGTAATAGTAACAAAAGTAATAATAATAATAATACTTTTAAAAAGGAAAAATGGAGCTTATTTTGTGTGTTACATGAGCGTTTTCTCATTTTTATGCAAAAGATCATGTGTGATCTGTGTTTTTAGGCAATCTAAGCCATTTTATAGTTTTTAATATTCAACAAAAATTTGCTTTAAAATAAAATGTTTGAAAAACCGAAATTAAACTAAATTAATTGTGTCTAACACTTTAGTAGAGGAAAAAGGAGGAGACATAAAAGTCACTAAAGTCTTAAAGTTGTCTTTAGTCGTCATATTAATAACAATAACATTTATAATAACAATACTAGTAGTACTAAATTTGCTTATATGCAAGCGCTTAATTAAGGTAACAGTGTTTTGGTTTCTTGCTTATATCTCGAAAACAGTTACTCCTATCAATTTTTATTTTTTTACTAAAATTCAAGCTGATAAAATTTCCTACAAAATAGTTATTTGCATTTTTCATGTAGGACTAACCATAAGCGAGATATATGATTGAAAATAATTAATATTTAAAAAAAAAGTGCTTTAACAGAAAATGTCTTGTGATTTAAAATACACTTAATTTATTGGGTCCAATACTTTATTAGAAGAAAAAGGAAGTGACATAAAAGTCACTGAAGTCTTCAGAGTCGTTTTTAAATGCTGCAGTTTCGTCTTCGTCTCAAACATTGAAATCCGAATTACATTTTTGTTCAGTAACAGTCACAGTTTTCTTATTGGTTTTTTGCTTATATCTCGAAAACAGTTACTCCTATCAATTTTTATCTTTCTTTTAAAATTAAAGCTGATAAAGCTTCCTACAAAATAGTTGTTTGCATTTTTCTTGTAGGACCAACCATAAGCGAGTTATAGAGTTGGATATAAATAATATTTAACAAAAATTTGCTTTAAATAAAATGTTTGAAAAACTGAAATTAAACTAATTTAATTGTGTCTAACACTTTAGTAGAGGAAAAAGAAGAAGACATAAAAATCACTAAAGGTTTCAAAGTTGTCTTTAATCGTCATATTAATAACAATAACATTAATAATAATAATACTAATAGTACTAAATTTGCTTATATGCAAACGCTTAATTAAGGTAACAGTGTTTTGGTTTCTTGCTCATATCTCGAAAACAGTTACTCCTATCAATTTTTATCTTTTTACTAAAATTCAAGCTGATAAAATTTCCTACAAAATAATTATTTGCATTTTTTATGTAGGACTAACCATAAGCGAGATATAAGATTGAAAATAATTAATATTTAAAAAAGAAGTGCTTTAACAGAAAATGTCTTGTGATTTAAAATACACTTAATTTATTAGGTCCAATACTTTATTAAAAAAAAGGGGGTGACATATAAGTCACTGAAGTCTTCAGAGTCGATTTTAAATGCTGCATTTTCGTCTTCGTCTCAAACATTGAAAACTGAATTACATTTTTGTTCAGAAACGGTAACAGTTTTTACTTTGGTTTTTTGCTTATATCTCGAAAACAGTTACTCCTATCAATTTTTATCTTTCTTTCAAAATTAAAGCTGATAACATTTCCTACAAAATAGTTATTTGCATTTTTCTTGTAGGACCAACCATAAGCGAGTTATAAAGTTGGATATAAATAATATTTAACAAAAACTTGCTTAAAAATAAAATGTTTGAAATACTGAAATTAAACTAAATTAATTGTGTCTAACACTTTAGTAGAGAAAAAAGAAAAAGACATAAAAGTCACCAAAGTCTTCAGAATCGTTTTTAGTCGTCATATTAATAACAATAACATTAATAATAATAATACTAATAGTACTAAATCTGCTTATATGCAAGCGCTTTATTAAGGTAACAGTTTTTTGGTTTCTTGCTTATATCTCGAAAACAGTTACTCCTATGAATTTTTGTCTTTCTTTCAAAATTAAAGCTGATAAAATATTCTACAAAATAGTTATTTGCATTTTTCTTGTAGGACCAACCATAAGCGAGTTATAGAGTTGGATATAAATAATATTTAACAAAAATTTGCTTTAAAATAAAATGTTTGAAAAACTGAAATTAAACTAATTTAACTGTGTCTAACACTTTAGTAGAAAAAAAAGGAAAAGACATAAAAGTCACTAAAGGTTTCAGAGTTGTCTTTAGTTGTCATATTAATAACAATAACATTAATAATAATAATACTAATAGTACTAAATTTGCTTATATGCAAACGCTTAATTAAGGTAACAGTGTTTTGGTTTCTTGCTTATATCTCGAAAACAGTTACTCCTATCAATTTTTATCTTTTTACTAAAATTCAAGCTGATAAAATTTCCTACAAAATAGTTATTTGCATTTTTCATGTAGGACTAACCATAAGCGAGATATATGATTGAAAATAATTAATATTTAAAAAAAAAAGTGCTTTAACAGAAAATGTCTTGTGATTTAAAATACACTTAATTTATTGGGTCCAATACTTTATTAGAAGAAAAAGGAAGTGACATAAAAGTCACTGAAGTCTTCAGAGTCGTTTTTAAATGCTGCAGTTTCGTCTTCGTCTCAAACATTGAAAACCGAATTACATTTTTGTTCAGTAACAGTCACAGTTTTCTTATTGGTTTTTTGCTTATATCTCGAAAACAGTTACTCCTATCAATTTTTATCTTTTTTTCATAATTAAAGCTGATAAAATTTCCTACAAAATAATTATTTGCATTTTTCTTGTAGGACCAACAATAAGCGAGTTATAGAGTTGGATATAAATAATATTTAACAAAAATTTGCTTTAAAATAAAATGTTTGAAAAACTGAAATTAAACTAATTTAATGGTGTCTAACACTTTAGTAGAGGAAAAAGAAGAAGACATAAAAGTCACTAAAGGTTTCAAAGTTGTCTTTAATCGTAATATTAATAACAATAACATTAATAATAATAATACTAATAGTACTAAATTTGCTTATATGCAAACGCTTAATTAAGGTAACAGTGTTTTGGTTTCTTGCTCATATCTCGAAAACAGTTACTCCTATCAATTTTTATCTTTTTACTAAAATTCAAGCTGATAAAATTTCCTACAAAATAATTATTTGCATTTTTTATGTAGGACTAACCATAAGCGAGATATAAGATTGAAAATAATTAATATTTAAAAAAGAAGTGCTTTAACAGAAAATGTCTTGTGATTTAAAATACACTTAATTTATTAGGTCCAATACTTTATTAGAAAAAAAGGAGGTGACATATAAGTCACTGAAGTCTTCAGAGTCGATTTTAAATGCTGCATTTTCGTCTTCGTCTCAAACATTGAAAACTGAATTATATTTTTGTTCTGAAACGGTAACAGTTTTTACTTTGGTTTTTTGCTTATATCTCGAAAACAGTTACTCCTATCAATTTTTATCTTTCTTTCAAAATTAAAGCTGATAACATTTCCTACAAAATAGTTATTTGCATTTTTCTTGTAGGACCAACCATAAGCGAGTTATAAAGTTGGATATAAATAATATTTAACAAAAACTTGCTTAAAAATAAAATGTTTGAAATACTGAAATTAAACTAAATTAATTGTGTCTAACACTTTAGTAGAGAAAAAAGAAAAAGACATAAAAGTCACCAAAGTCTTCAAAATCGTTTTTAGTCGTCATATTAATAACAATAACATTAATAATAATAATACTAATAGTACTAAATCTGCTTATATGCAAGCGCTTTATTAAGGTAACAGTTTTTTGGTTTCTTGCTTATATCTCGAAAACAGTTACTCCTATAAATTTTTGCCTTTTTTTCAAAATTAAAGCTGATAAAATTTCCTACAAAATAGTTATTTGCATTTTTCTTGTAGGACCAACCATAAACGAGTTATAGAGTTGGATATAAATAATATTTAACAAAAATTTGCTTTAAAATAAAATGTTTGATAAACTGAAATTAAACTAATTTAATTGTGTCTAACACTTTAGTAGAGGAAAAAGAAAAAGACATAAAAGTCACTAAAGGTTTTAGAGTTGTCTTTAGTTGTCATATTAATAACAATAACATTAATAATAATAATACTAATAGTACTAAATTTGCTTATATGCAAACGCTTAATTAAGGTAACAGTGTTTTGGTTTCTTGCTTATATCTCGAAAACAGTTACTCCTATCAATTTTTATCTTTTTACCAAAATTCAAGCTGATAAAATTTCCTACAAAATAGTTATTTGCATTTTTCTTGTAGGACCAACCATAAGCGAGTTATAGAGTTGGATATAAATAATATTTAACAAAAATTTGCTTTAAAATAAAATGTTTGAAAAACTGAAATTAAACTAATTTAATTGTGTCTAACACTTTAGTAGAGGAAAAAGAAGAAGACATAAAAGTCACTAAAGGTTTCAAAGTTGTCTTTAATCGTCATATTAATAACAATAACATTAATAATAATAATACTAATAGTACTAAATTTGCTTATATGCAAACGCTTAATTAAGGTAACAGTGTTTTGGTTTCTTGCTCATATCTCGAAAACAGTTACTCCTATCAATTTTTATTTTTTTACTAAAATTTAAGCTGATAAAATTTCCTACAAAATAGTTATTTGCATTTTTTATGTAGGACTAACCATAAGCGAGATATAAGATTGAAAATAATTAATATTTAAAAAAGAAGTGCTTTAACAGAAAATGTCTTGTGATTTAAAATACACTTAATTTATTAGGTCCAATACTTTATTAAAAAAAAAAGGGGGTGACATATAAGTCACTGAAGTCTTCAGAGTCGATTTTAAATGCTGCATTTTCGTCTTCGTCTCAAACATTGAAAACTGAATTACATTTTTGTTCTGAAACGGTAACAGTTTTTACTTTGGTTTTTTGCTTATATCTCGAAAACAGTTACTCCTATCAATTTTTATCTTTTTTTCAAAATTAAAGCTGATAACATTTCCTACAAAATAGTTATTTGCATTTTTCTTGTAGGACCAACCATAAGCGAGTTATAAAGTTGGATATAAATAATATTTAACAAAAACTTGCTTAAAAATAAAATGTTTGAAATACTGAAATTAAACTAAATTAATTGTGTCTAACACTTTAGTAGAGAAAAAAGAAAAAGACATAAAAGTCACCAAAGTCTTCAGAATCGTTTTTAGTCGTCATATTAATAACAATAACATTAATAATAATAATACTAATAGTACTAAATCTGCTTATATGCAAGCGCTTTATTAAGGTAACAGTTTTTTGGTTTCTTGCTTATATCTCGAAAACAGTTACTCCTATGAATTTTTGTCTTTCTTTCAAAATTAAAGCTGATAAAATATTCTACAAAATAGTTATTTGCATTTTTCTTGTAGGACCAACCATAAGCGAGTTATAGAGTTGGATATAAATAATATTTAACAAAAATTTGCTTTAAAATAAAGTGTTTGAAAAACTGAAATTAAACTAATTTTACTGTTTCTAACACTTTAGTAGAGAAAAAACGAAAAGACATAAAAGTCACTAAAGGTTTCAGAGTTGTCTTTAGTTGTCATATTAATAACAATAACATTAATAATAATAATACTAATAGTTCTAAATTTGCTTATATGCAAACGCTTAATTAAGGTAACAGTGTTTTGGTTTCTTGCTTATATCTCGAAAACAGTTACTCCTATCAATTTTTATTTTTTTACTAAAATTCAAGTTGATAAAATTTCCTACAAAATAGTTATTTGCATTTTTCATGTAGGACTAACCATAAGCGAGATATATGATTGAAAATAATTAATATTTAAAAAAAAGTGCTTTAACAGAAAATGTCTTGTGATTTAAAATACACTTAATTTATTGGGTCCAATACTTTATTAGAAGAAAAAGGAAGTGACATAAAAGTCACTGAAGTCTTCAGAGTCGTTTTTATATGCTGCAGTTTCGTCTTCGTCTCAAACATTGAAAAGCGAATTACATTTTTGTTCAGTAACAGTCACAGTTTTCTTATTGGTTTTTTGCTTATATCTCGAAAACAGTTACTCCTATCAATTTTTATCTTTCTTTCAAAATTAAAGCTGATAACATTTCCTACAAAATAGTTATTTGCATTTTTCTTGTAGGACCAACCATAAGCGAGTTATAAAGTTGGATATAAATAATATTTAACAAAAACTTGCTTAAAAATAAAATGTTTGAAATACTGAAATTAAACTAAATTAATTGTGTCTAACACTTTAGTAGAGAAAAAAGAAAAAGACATAAAAGTCACCAAAGTCTTCAGAATCGTTTTTAGTCGTCATATTAATAACAATAACATTAATAATAATAATACTAATAGTACTAAATCTGCTTATATGCAAGCGCTTTATTAAGGTAACAGTGTTTTGGTTTCTTGCTTATATCTCGAAAACAGTTACTCCTATCAATTTTTATCTTTTTACTAAAATTTAAGCTGATAAAATTTCCTACAAAATAGTTATTTGCATTTTTCATGTAGGACTAACCATAAGCGAGATATAAGTTTGAAAATAATTAATATTTAAAAAAAAGTGCTTTAACAGAAAATGTCTTGTGATTTAAAATACACTTAATTTATTAGGTCCAATACTTTATTAGAAGAAAAAGGGGGTGACATATAAGTCACTGAAGTCTTCAGAGTCGATTGTAAATGCTGCATTTTCGTCTTCGTCTCAAACATTGAAAACTGAATTACATTTTTGTTCTGAAACGGTAACAGTTTTCACTTTGGTTTTTTGCTTATATCTCGAAAACAGTTACTCCTATCAATTTTTATCTTTTTTTCAAAATTAAAGCTGATTAAATTTCCTACAAAATAGTTATTTGCATTTTTCTTGTAGGACCAACCATAAGCGAGTTATAGAGTTGGATATAAATAATATTTAACAAAAATTTGCTTTAAAATAAAATGTTTGAAAAACTGAAATTAAACTAATTTAATTGTGTCTAACACTTTAGTAGAGGAAAAAGAAGAAGACATAAAAATCACTAAAGGTTTCAAAGTTGTCTTTAATCGTCATATTAATAACAATAACATTAATAATAATAATACTAATAGTACTAAATTTGCTTATATGCAAACGCTTAATTAAGGTAACAGTGTTTTGGTTTCTTGCTCATATCTCGAAAACAGTTACTCCTATCAATTTTTATCTTTTTACTAAAATTCAAGCTGATAAAATTTCCTACAAAATAATTATTTGCATTTTTTATGTAGGACTAACCATAAGCGAGTTATAGAGTTAGATATAAATAATATTTAACAAAAATTTGCTTTAAAATAAAGTGTTTGAAAAACTGAAATTAAACTAATTTAATTGTGTCTAACACTTTAGTAGAGGAAAAAGAAGAAGACATAAAAATCACTAAAGGTTTCAAAGTTGTCTTTAATCGTCATATTAATAACAATAACATTAATAATAATAATACTAATAGTACTAAATCTGCTTATATGCAAGCGCTTTATTAAGGTAACAGTTTTTTGGTTTCTTGCTTATATCTCGAAAACAGTTACTCCTATAAATTTTTGCCTTTTTTTCAAAATTAAAGCTGATAAAATTTCCTACAAAATAGTTATTTGCATTTTTCTTGTAGGACCAACCATAAACGAGTTATAGAGTTGGATATAAATAATATTTAACAAAAATTTGCTTTAAAATAAAATGTTTGATAAACTGAAATTAAACTAATTTAATTGTGTCTAACACTTTAGTAGAGGAAAAAGAAAAAGACATAAAAGTCACTAAAGGTTTTAGAGTTGTCTTTAGTTGTCATATTAATAACAATAACATTAATAATAATAATACTAATAGTACTAAATCTGCTTATATGCAAGCGCTTTATTAAGGTAACAGTGTTTTGGTTTCTTGCTTATATCTCGAAAACAGTTACTCCTATCAATTTTTATCTTTTTACTAAAATTTAAGCTGATAAAATTTCCTACAAAATAGTTATTTGCATTTTTCATGTAGGACTAACCATAAGCGAGATATAAGTTTGAAAATAATTAATATTTAAAAAAAAGTGCTTTAACAGAAAATGTCTTGTGATTTAAAATACACTTAATTTATTAGGTCCAATACTTTATTAGAAGAAAAAGGGGGTGACATATAAGTCACTGAAGTCTTCAGAGTCGATTGTAAATGCTGCATTTTCGTCTTCGTCTCAAACATTGAAAACTGAATTACATTTTTGTTCTGAAACGGTAACAGTTTTCACTTTGGTTTTTTGCTTATATCTCGAAAACAGTTACTCCTATCAATTTTTATCTTTTTTTCAAAATTAAAGCTGATAACATTTCCTACAAAATAGTTATTTGCATTTTTCTTGTAGGACCAACCATAAGCGAGTTATAAAGTTGGATATAAATAATATTTAACAAAAACTTGCTTAAAAATAAAATGTTTGAAATACTGAAATTAAACTAAATTAATTGTGTCTAACACTTTAGTAGAGAAAAAAGAAAAAGACATAAAAGTCACCAAAGTCTTCAGAATCTTTTTTAGTCGTCATATTAATAACAATAACATTAATAATAATAATACTAATAGTACTAAATCTGCTTATATGCAAGCGCTTTATTAAGGTAACAGTTTTTTGGTTTCTTGCTTATATCTCGAAAACAGTTACTCCTATGAATTTTTGTCTTTCTTTCAAAATTAAAGCTGATAAAATAATCTACAAAATAGTTATTTGCATTTTTCTTGTAGGACCAACCATAAGCGAGTTATAGAGTTAGATATAAATAATATTTAACAAAAATTTGCTTTAAAATAAAGTGTTTGAAAAACTGAAATTAAACTAATTTTACTGTTTCTAACACTTTAGTAGAGAAAAAACGAAAAGACATAAAAGTCACTAAAGGTTTCAGAGTTGTCTTTAGTTGTCATATTAATAACAATAACATTAATAATAATAATACTAATAGTTCTAAATTTGCTTATATGCAAACGCTTAATTAAGGTAACAGTGTTTTGGTTTCTTGCTTATATCTCGAAAACAGTTACTCCTATCAATTTTTATTTTTTTACTAAAATTCAAGCTGATAAAATTTCCTACAAAATAGTTATTTGCATTTTTCATGTAGGACTAACCATAAGCGAGATATATGATTGAAAATAATTAATATTTAAAAAAAAGTGCTTTAACAGAAAATGTCTTGTGATTTAAAATACACTTAATTTATTGGGTCCAATACTTTATTAGAAGAAAAAGGAAGTGACATAAAAGTCACTGAAGTCTTCAGAGTCGTTTTTATATGCTGCAGTTTCGTCTTCGTCTCAAACATTGAAAAGCGAATTACATTTTTGTTCAGTAACAGTCACAGTTTTCTTATTGGTTTTTTGCTTATATCTCGAAAACAGTTACTCCTATCAATTTTTATCTTTCTTTCAAAATTAAAGCTGATAACATTTCCTACAAAATAGTTATTTGCATTTTTCTTGTAGGACCAACCATAAGCGAGTTATAAAGTTGGATATAAATAATATTTAACAAAAACTTGCTTAAAAATAAAATGTTTGAAATACTGAAATTAAACTAAATTAATTGTGTCTAACACTTTAGTAGAGAAAAAAGAAAAAGACATAAAAGTCACCAAAGTCTTCAGAATCGTTTTTAGTCGTCATATTAATAACAATAACATTAATAATAATAATACTAATAGTACTAAATCTGCTTATATTATTTATATCCAACTCTATAACTCGCTTATGGTTGGTCCTACAAGAAAAATGCAAATAACTATTTTGTAGGAAATTTTATCAGCTTTAATTTTGAAAGAAAGATAAAAATTGATAGGAGTAACTGTTTTCGAGATATAAGCAAAAAACCAATAAGAAAACTGTGACTGTTACTCAACAAAAATGTAATTCGGTTTTCAATGTTTGAGACGAAGACGAAACTGCAGCATTTAAAAACGACTCTGAAGACTTCAGTGACTTTTATGTCACTTCCTTTTTTTTCTAATAAAGTATTGGACCCAATAAATTAAGTGTATTTTAAATCACAAGACATTTTCTGTTAAAGCACTTTTTTTTTAAATATTAATTATTTTCAATCATATATCTCGCTTATGGTTAGTCCTACATGAAAAATGCAAATAACTATTTTGTAGGAAATTTTATCAGCTTGAATTTTAGTAAAAAGATAAAAATTGATAGAAGTAACTGTTTTCGAGATATAAGCAAAAAACCAAAACACTGTTACCTTAATTAAGCGCTTGCATATAAGCAGATTTAGTACTATTAGTATTATTATTATTAATGTTATTGTTATTAATATGACGACTAAAAACGATTCTGAAGACTTTGGTGACTTTTATGTCTTTTTCTTTTTTCTCTACTAAAGTGTTAGACACAATTAATTTAGTTTAATTTCAGTATTTCAAACATTTTATTTTTAAGCAAGTTTTTGTTAAATATTATTTATATCCAACTTTATAACTCGCTTATGGTTGGTCCTACAAGAAAAATGCAAATAACTATTTTGTAGGAAATGTTATCAGCTTTAATTTTGAAAGAAAGATAAAAATTGATAGGAGTAACTGTTTTCGAGATATAAGCAAAAAACCAATAAGAAAACTGTGACTGTTACTCAACAAAAATGTAATTCGGTTTTCAATGTTTGAGACGAAGACGAAACTGCAGCATTTAAAAACGACTCTGAAGACTTCAGTGACTTTTATGTCACTTTCTTTTTTTTCTAATAAAGTATTGGACCCAATAAATTAAGTGTATTTTAAATCACAAGACATTTTCTGTTAAAGCACTTTTTTTTTAAATATTAATTATTTTCAATCATATATCTCGCTTATGGTTAGTCCTACATGAAAAATGCAAATAACTATTTTGTAGGAAATTTTATCAGCTTGAATTTTAGTAAAAAGATAAAAATTGATAGGAGTAACTGTTTTCGAGATATAAGCAAGAAACCAAAACACTGTTACCTTAATTAAGCGTTTGCATATAAGCAAATTTAGTACTATTAGTATTATTATTATTAATGTTATTGTTATTAATATGACAACTAAAGACAACTCTGAAACCTTTAGTGACTTTTATGACTTTTCCTTTTTTCTCTACTAAATTGTTAGACACAGTTAAATTAGTTTAATTTCAGTTTTTCAAACATTTTATTTTAAAGCAAATTTTTGTTAAATATTATTTATATCCAACTCTATAACTCGCTTATGGTTGGTCCTACAAGAAAAATGCAAATAACTATTCTGTAGAATATTTTATCAGCTTTAATTTTGAAAGAAAGACAAAAATTCATAGGAGTAACTGTTTTCGAGATATAAGCAAGAAACCAAAAAACTGTTACCTTAATAAAGCGCTTGCATATAAGCAGATTTAGTACTATTAGTATTATTATTAATGTTATTGTTATTAATATGACGACTAAAAACGATTCTGAAGACTTTGGTGACTTTTATGTCCTTTTCTTTTTTCTCTACTAAAGTGTTCGACACAATTAATTTAGTTTAATTTCAGTATTTCAAACATTTTATTTTTAAGCAAGTTTTTGTTAAATATTATTTATATCCAACTCTATAACTCGCTTATGGTTGGTCCTACAAGAAAAATGCAAATAACTATTTTGTAGGAAATTTTATCAGCTTGAATTTTAGTAAAAAGATAAAAATTGATAGGAGTAACTGTTTTCGAGATATAAGCAAAAAACCAAAACACTGTTACCTTAATTAAGCGCTTGCATATAAGCAGATTTAGTACTATTAGTATTATTATTATTAATGTTATTGTTATTAATATGACGACTAAAAACGATTCTGAAGACTTTGGTGACTTTTATGTCTTTTTCTTTTTTCTCTACTAAAGTGTTAGACACAATTAATTTAGTTTAATTTCAGTATTTCAAACATTTTATTTTTAAGCACGTTTTTGTTAAATATTATTTATATCCAACTTTATAACTCGCTTATGGTTGGTCCTACAAGAAAAATGCAAATAACTATTTTGTAGGAAATTTTATCAGCTTTAATTTTGACAGAAAGATAAAAATTGATAGGAGTAACTGTTTTCGAGATATAAGCAAAAAACCAATAAGAAAACTGTGACTGTTACTGAACAAAAATGTAATTCAGTTTTCAATGTTTGAGACGAAGACGAAACTGCAGCATTTAAAAACGACTCTGAAGACTTCAGTGACTTTTATGTCACTTCCTTTTTCTTCTAATAAAGTATTGGACCCAATAAATTAAGTGTATTTTAAATCACAAGACATTTTCTGTTAAAGCACTTTTTTTTTAAATATTAATTATTTTCAAACTTATATCTCGCTTATGGTTAGTCCTACATGAAAAATGCAAATAACTATTTTGTAGGAAATTTTATCAGCTTGAATTTTAGTAAAAAGATAAAAATTGATAGGAGTAACTGTTTTCGAGATATAAGCAAAAAACCAAAACACTGTTACCTTAATTAAGCGCTTGGATATAAGCAGATTTAGTACTATTAGTATTATTATTATTAATGTTATTGTTATTAATATGACGACTAAAAACGATTCTGAAGACTTTGGTGACTTTTATGTCTTTTTCTTTTTTCTCTACTAAAGTGTTAGACACAATTAATTTAGTTTAATTTCAGTATTTCAAACATTTTATTTTTAAGCAAGTTTTTGTTAAATATTATTTATATCCAACTTTATAACTCGCTTATGGTTGGTCCTACAAGAAAAATGCAAATAACTATTTTGTAGGAAATGTTATCAGCTTTAATTTTGAAAGAAAGATAAAAATTGATAGGAGTAACTGTTTTCGAGATATAAGCAAAAAACCAAAGTAAAAACTGTTGCATTTTTTATGTAGGACTAACCATAAGCGAGATATAAGTTTGAAAATAATTAATATTTAAAAAAAAAGTGCTTTAACAGAAAATGTCTTGTGATTTAAAATACACTTAATTTATTGGGTCCAATACTTTATTAGAAGAAAAAGGAGGTGACATAAAAGTCACTGAAGTCTTCAGAGTCGTTTTTAAATGCTGCATTTTCGTCTTCGTCTCAAACATTGAAAACTGAATTACATTTTTGTTAAGTAACTGTAACAGTTTTCACTTTGTTTTTTTGCTTATATCTCAAAAACACCAAAATAGTTATTTACATTTTTCTTGTAGGACCAAGCATAAGCAAGTTATAGAGTTGGATATAAATAATATTAAACAAAAATTTGCTTTAAAATAAAATGTTTGAAAAACCGAAATTAAACTAAATTTTATCAGCTTTAATTTTAGTAAAAACATAAAAATTGACAGGAGTAACTGTTTTCGAGATATAAGCAAGAAACCAAAACACTGTTACCTTAATTAAGCGTTTGCATATAAGCAAATTTAGTACTATTAGTATTATTATTATTAATGTTATTGTTATTAATATGACGACTAAAGACGACTCTGAAACCTTTAGTGACTTTTATGTCTTTTTCTTTTTCCTCTACTAAAGTGTTGACACAATTAATTTAGTTTAATTTCAGTATTTCAAACATTTTATTTTAAAACAAATTTTTGTTAAATATTATTTATATCCATCTCTATAACTCGCTTATGCTTGGTCCTACAAGAAAAATGCAAATAACTATTTTGTAGGAAATTTTATCAGCTTTAATTTTAGTAAAAAAATAAAAATTAATAGGAGTAACTGTTTTCGAGATATAAGCAAAAAACCAAAAAACTGTTACCTTAATAAAGCGCTTGCATATAAGCAAATTTAGTACTATTAGTATTATTATTATTAATGTTATTGTTATTAAAATGACGACTAAAAAAGACTCTAAAGACTTTGGTGACTTTTATGTCTTCTTCTTTTTCCTATACTAAAGTGTTAGACACAATTAATTTAGTTTAATTTCAGTATTTCAAACATTTTATTTTAAAGCAAATTTTTGTTAAATATTATTTATATCCATCTCTATAACTCGCTTATGCTTGGTCCTACAAGAAAAATGCAAATAACTATTTTGTAGAAAATTTTATCAGCTTTAATTTTAGTATAAGATAAAAATTGATAGGAGTAACTGTTTTCGAGATATAAGCAAGAAACCAAAACACTGTTACCTTAATTAAGCGTTTGCATATAAGCAAATTTAGTACTATTAATATTATTATTATTAATGTTATTGTTATTAATATGACGACTAAAGACGACTCTGAAACCTTTAGTGACTTTTATGTCTTTTTCTTTTTCCTCTACTAAAGTGGTAGACACAATTAACCTAGTTTAATTTAAGTTTTTCAAACATTTTATTTTAAAGCAAATTTTTATTAAATATTATTTATATCCAACTCTATAACTCGCTTATGGTTGGTCCAACAAGAAAAATGCTAATAACGATTTTGTAGGAAATTTTATCAGCTTTAATTTTGAAAAAAAGATAAAAATTGATAGGAGTAACAGTTTTCAAGATATAAGCAAAAAACCAATAAGAAAACTGTAACTGTTACTGAACAAAAATGTAATTCAGTTTTCAATGTTTGAGACGAAGACGAAAATGCAGCATTTAAAATCGACTCTGAAGACTTCAGTGACTTTTATGTCACCTCCTTTTTCTTCTAATAAAGTATTGGACCCAATAAATTAAGTGTATTTTAAATCACAAGACATTTTCTGTTAAAGCACTTTTTTTTAAATATTAGTTATTTTCAAACTTATATCTCGCTTATGGTTAGTCCTACATGAAAAATGCAAATTACTATTTTGTAGGAAATTTTATCAGCTTTAATTTTAGTAAAAGATAAAAATTGATAGGAGTAACTGTTTTCGAGATATATGCAAGAAACCAAAACACTGTTACCTTAATTAAGCGTTTGCATATAAGCAAATTTAGTACTATTAGTATTATTATTATTAATGTTATTGTTATTAATATGACGATTAAAGACGACTCTGAAACCTTTAGTGACTTTTATGTCTTCTTCTTTTTCCTCTACTAAAGTGTTAGACACAATTAATTTAGTTTAATTTCAGTATTTCAAACATTTTATTTTAAAGCAAATTTTTGTTAAATATTATTTATATCCATCTCTATAACTCGCTTATGCTTGGTCCTACAAGAAAAATGCAAATAACTATTTTGTTGGAAATTTTATCACCTTTAATTTTGGTGAAAAAGTAAAAATTGATAGAAGTAACTGTTTTCGAGATATAAGCAAAAAACAAAAAACTGTTACCTTAATTAAGCGCTTGCATATAAGCAAATTTAGTACTACTAGTATTGTTATTATAAATGTTATTGTTATTAATATGACGACTAAAGACAACTCTAAGACTTTAGTGACTTTTATGTCTCCTCCTTTTTCCTCTACTAAAGTGTTAGACACAATTAATTTAGTTTAATTTCAGTTTTTCAAACATTTTATTTTAAAGCAAATATTTGTTAAATATTAAAAACTATAAAATGGCTTAGATTGCCTAAAAACACAGATCACACATGATCTTTTGCATAGAAATAAGAAAACGCTCATGTAACACACAAAATAAGCTCCATTTTTCCTTATTAAAAGTATTATTATTATTACTTATGTTACTATTACTATTATTATTATTATTATTATTATTATTACTATTATTTTTATTATTATTATTACTATTATTATTATTATTATTATTATTATTATTATTATTATAATTATTATTAAAAACCGATTATAACTTTTGTATAGTAAATGTTTTTATACCAGTTTTAAAATGAGTTATTAATTTTAGACAATTTCTTGTCTAAAAACACAGATCACAGATGATCTCTTGCATAGAAATGAGAAAACGCTCAGATAACACAAAATAAGCATCATTTTTGCTTAGAAAAACTAAGCTTTAATTTAGAAAGAAATTCATTATTATAAGTATTATTATCATTATTATAATTATTATTATTATTATTATTATTATTATTATTATTATTATTATTATTATTATTATTATTATTATTATTATTATTATTATTAACTTTTGTATAGTAAATGTTTTTATACCAGTTTTAAAATGAGTTATTAATTTTATTCAATTTCTTGCCTAAAAACACAGATCACAGATTATTTCTTGCATAGAAATGAGTAAACGCTCATATAACACACAAAATAAGCTTCATTTTTGCATAGAAAACTAAGCTTACTTTTATTACTATAATAATTACTATTATTATTATTATTATTATTATTATTATTATTATTATTATTATTATTATTATTAACTTTTGTATAGTAAATATTTTTATACCAGTTTTAAAATGAGTTATTAATTTTAGACAATTTCTTGCCTAAAAACACAGATCACAGATGATTTCTTGCATAGAAATGAAAAAACGCTCATATAACACACAAAATAAGCTTCATTTTTGCTTAGAAAACTAAGCTTACTTTTATTACTATTATTATTTTCATTATTATTATTATTAATATTATTATTATTATTACTATTATTATTATTATTATTAATATTATTATTATTATTATTATTGTTATTATTATTATTATTAAAAACTTATATTAAGCAGACAGAAAACGTCGTATTCTGTCACAAAAAAACGAATTACGTTATAGACTTGACGAGAACGGCGTATCTCGGACACTTATAGGACTCTTATAAGGTGAAAAAGTATCAGTTTGGATTAAAACAAATTATTTTTGTTGAGTCTCAGTCTGAATTGTTTATCAGTTTAAACAAAAACGGCTTATTTTAGACGATCTTTTGCTTTGAACAAGAAAACTTGCATCGAACAGACTAAAAACGTATTAATCTGGCCTAAAAGAGCAATTTATGTATCACTTTGGATAAAGGCAGCTAATCCTATTCGTTTCATTGCTTAAAATAGACAAAATTGTTAATAAATCTAACAAAAACGCTGTATTCTAGCACAAAATACTAATTACATTATAGTTTCGACGAGAATAGCTTATTTGGAATGATTCTATGCTTCCAAACGAGTAAATTTTTATTAAACAGATGCCAAACATCATGTTTTGTCCTATAAAGACATTTTATATTGCAGTTTGTATTAAAACAAAATATTTTCGTTGATTCTTTGTTAGAAGCAGCAAACCTAACATTAAAGAATCTGAAAACTTTGTATTCGGACACAAACCACCGAATTTTGTATCAGTTTAGACAAAAACGGTTGATTTTCGACAATATTTTGCTTTGAACAAGAAAACTTATATCAAACTGACTAAAAACGTCTTATTTTAGCACAAAACAAAAGATTTGCGTTATAGTCTTAAAGCTGATTCATGCCACAGTTTGGATAAAAACCAATTATTTTTGTTAATTCATTGTTACAAACAAGAAACCTTACATCAAAGAAACTGAAAACCCTTTATTTAGGCACAGAAATTCGAATTACGTTTCAGTCTGGACAAAAACTGCTTACTTTAGACGATCCTATGTTTTGAATACAAAAACTTACATTAAAAAGATTAAGAACGTCTTATTCTGGCTGAAAACTGCAAATTATATATTACTCTAGATAAAAGCAATTTATCCTGATTACTCCTTTACTTAGAATAGAGTAAACTTGTATAAAACTTAATGAAAACTTTAAATTTTGTCTCAAAGAAATAATTTACGTTATAGTTTTGACCAGCACTGTTTATTTCAAACGATTTTATGATTCGAAACTAATGAACTTTTATGGGGCAGATGCAAAACCACATATTACCATATAAAGCGTTGTTTTAAAGCAAATTATTACCTTTTGCAACAAGAAATTTCACGTCAAAGAAACTGAAAACTTCGTATCCATACATAAATATCGAATTACGTATCAGTTTAGGCAAATACAGCTTATTTTAAACGATTCCTTGCTATAAACAAGAAAAATTTTATCAAACATATTGAAAATGTCTTATTCTTGAAAATAAGAGCAAATTATGTATCAGTTTTAACAAAAGCGGATTACTCTGTTTGATTCTATGCTTAGAGTAGAGTAAACTACTATAAAACGTAATGAAAACTTTATATTCAAGCTCAAAAGAACAAATTACGTTATAGTTTTGAGAAAAAAAAATTGAACAAGTGCAAAAGCTAATACTTTGCTTTAAAATAACGATTTATGTGGTAATATGGTATTTTGCATCTGTACTATAAAAGTTTACTCGTTTCGCTCCATTGAATCATTCGAAATAAATTATTTTGACACAACAACGAAAATAATTATTTGTTTAAACTGTAACATGTCGTTTATATAAAACGAACTAAGACGTTTGGCATCTGTTTAGTGAAAGTTTTCTCGTTTGGGGCATAAAATCGTTTGAAATTAACAGTTCTGGTCAAAACTAAACGTAAATTATATCTTTGAGACGAAATTTAAAGTTTACATTAAGTTTTATACAAGTTTGCTCTATTCTAAGCAAAGGAGTAATCAGGATAAACTGCTTTTATCCAAAGTAATACATAATTTGCAGTTTTGAGCCAGAATAAGACGTTTTTAATCTTTTTAATGTAAGTTTTCGTGTTCAAAAGAAAGAATCGTCTAAAATAAGCAATTTGTGTCCAGACTGAAACGTAATTTGATTTTCTGGGCCTGAATAAGAGGTTTTCAGTTTCTTTGATGTAAGGTTTCTTGTTTGTAACAATGAATAAACGAAAATCATTGGTTTTAATCCAAACTGTGAACTCTTAATTTCAAACGATTTTATGCCCCCAAACGAGAAAACTTTCACTAAACAGATGCCAAACGTCTTAGTTCGTTTTATAAAAACGACTTATGTTACAATTTAAACAAAAACAAATTATTTTCGTTGTTGTTGTGTCAAAATAATTTATTTCGAATGATTCAATGGAGCGAAACGTGTAAACTTTTATAGGACAGATGCAAAATACCATATTACCACATAAATCGTTATTTTAAAGCAAAGTATTAGCTTTTGCACTTGTTCAATTAAAGTTTGCTTACTTCGAAATATGTAGTCGTCCGAAATAATTTTTTTTGTCAAAACTATAACGTAATTTGTTCTTTTGAGCTTGAATATAGTTTTCATTACGTTTTATAGTAGTTTACTCTACTCTAAGCATAGAATCAAACAGAGTAATCCGCTTTTGTTAAAACTGATACATAATTTGCTCTTATTTTCGAGAATAAGACATTTTCAATATGTTTGATAAAATTTTTCTTGTTTATAGCAAGGAATCGTTTAAATAAGCTGTATTTGCCTAAACTGATACGTAATTCGATATTTGTGCATGGATACGATGTTTTCAGTTTCTTTGACGTGAAATTTCTTGTTGCAAAAGGTAATAATTTGCTTTAAAACAACGCTTAATATGGTAATATGTGGTTTTGCATCTGCCCCATAAAAGTTCATTAGTTTCGAATCATAAAATCGTTTGAAATAAACAGTGCTGGTCAAAACTATAACGTAAATTATTTCTTTGAGACGAAATTTAAAGTTTTCATTAAGTTTTATACAAGTTTACTCTATTCTAAGGAAAGGAGTAATCAGGATAAATTGCTTTTATCTAGAGTAATATATAATTTGCAGTTTTCAGCCAGAATAAGACGTATTTATTCTTTTTAATGTAAGTTTTTGTATTTAAAACAAAGGATCGTTTAAAGTAAGCAGTTTTTGTTCAGACTGAAACGTAATTCGAATTTCTGTGCCTGAATAAGGAGTTTTCAGTTACTTTGATGTAAGGTTTCATGTTTGTAACAATGAATTAACGAAAATAATTGGTTTTTATCCAAATTGTGGCATGAATCGTTTTTAAAAGGCGAAATAAGATGTTTTTCCGCTGTACAGTGAAAGTTTACTCGTTTCAAAGCATAGAACCGTTTGAAATTAACAGCTCTCGTTAAGACTATAACGCAAATCTTTTGTTTTGTGCTAAAATAAGACGTTTTTAGTCAATTTGATATAAGTTTTCTTGTTCAAAGCAAAATATTGTCGAAAATCAACCGTTTTTGTCTAAACTGATACAAAATTCTGTGGTTTGTGTCCGAATACAAAGTTTTCAGATTCTTTAATGTTAGGTTTGCTGCTTCTAACAAAGAATCAACGAAAATATTTTGTTTTAATACAAACTGCAATATAAAATGTCTTTATAGGACAAAAAATGATGTTTGGCATCTGTTTAATAAAAATTTACTCGTTTGGAAGCATAGAATCATTCCAAATAAGCTATTCTCGTCGAAACTATAATGTAATTAGTATTTTGTGCTAGAATACAGCGTTTTTGTTAGATTTATTAACAATTTTGTCTATTTTAAGCAATGAAACGAATAGGATTAGCTGCCTTTATTCAAAGTGATACATAAATTGCTCTTTTATGCCAGATTAATACCTTTTTAGTCTGTTCGACGTAAGTTTTCTTGTTCAAAGCAAAAGATCGTCTAAAATAAGCCGTTTTTGTTTGAACTGATAAACAATTCAGACTGAGACTCAACAAAAATAATTTGTTTTAATCCACACTGATACTTTTTGACCCTATAAGAGTCCTATAAGAGTCCGAGATACGCCGTTCTCGTCAAGTCTATAACGTAATTCGTGTTTTTGTGTCAGAATACGACGTTTTCTGTCTGTTTAATATGTTTTTAATAATAATAATAACAATAATAATAATAATAATAATAATAATAATATTAATAATAGTAATAATAATAATAATATTAATAATAATAATAATGAAAATAATAATAGTAATAAAAGTAAGCTTAGTTTTCTAAGCAAAAATGAAGCTTATTTTGTGTGTTATATGAGCGTTTTCTCATTTCTATGCAAGAAATCATCTGTGATCTGTGTTTTTAGGCAAGAAATTGTCTAAAATTTAACTCATTTTAAAACTGGTATAAAAACATTTACTATACAAAAGTTAATAATAATAATAATAATAATAATAATAATAATAATAATAATAATAATAATAATAATAGTAATAATAATAATAATAGTAATAAAAGTAAGCTTAGTTTTCTAAGCAAAAATGAAGCTTATTTTGTGTGTTATATGAGCGTTTTCTCATTTCTATGCAAGAGATCATCTGTGATCTGTGTTTTTAGGCAAGAAATTGAATAAAATTAATAACTCATTTTAAAACTGGTATAAAAACATTTACTATACAAAAGTTAATAATAATAATAATAATAATAATGATAATAATAATAATAACAATAATAATAATAATAATAATAATAATAATAATAATATAAATAATAATAATAATAATAATAATAATAATAATAATAATAATGATAATAATACTTATAATAATGAATTTCTTTCTAAATTAAAGCTTAGTTTTTCTAAGCAAAAATGATGCTTATTTTGTGTTATCTGAGCGTTTTCTCATTTCTATGCAAGAGATCATCTGTGATCTGTGTTTTTAGGCAAGAAATTGTCTAAAATTAATAACTCATTTTAAAACTGGTATAAAAACATTTACTATACAAAAGTTATAATCGGTTTTTAATAATAATAATATTAATAATAATAATAATAATAATAATAATAATAATAATAATAATAATAGTAATAATAATAATAAAAATAATAATAATAATAATAATAATAATAATAATAATAATAATAATAATAATAATAATAATAGTAATAGTAACATAAGTAATAATAATAATAATACTTTTAATAAGGAAAAATGGAGCTTATTTTGTGTGTTACATGAGCGTTTTCTCATTTCTATGCAAAAGATCATGTGTGATCTGTGTTTTTAGGCAACCTAAGCCATTTTATAGTTTTTAATATTTAACAAAAATTTGCTTTAAAATAAAATGTTTGAAAAACTGAAATTAAACTAAATTAATTGTGTCTAACACTTTAGTAGAGGAAAAAGGAGGAGACATAAAAGTCACTATAGTCTTAGAGTTGTCTTTAGTCGTCATATTAATAACAATAACATTTATAATAACAATACTAGTAGTACTAAATTTGCTTATATGCAAGCGCTTAATTAAGGTAACAGTTTTTTTGTTTTTTGCTTATATCTCGAAAGCAGTTACTCCTATCAATTTTTACTTTTTCACCAAAATTAAAGGTGATAAAATTTCCTACAAAATAGTTATTTGCATTTTTCATGTGGAACTAACCATAAGCGAGATATAAGTTTGAAAATAATTAATAATTAAAAAAAAGTGCTTTAACAGAAAATGTCTTGTGATTTAAAATACACTTAATTTAATGGGTTCAGTACTTTATTAGAAGAAAAAGGAGGTGACATAAAAGTCACCAAAGTCTTCAGAGTTGTTTTTAGTACTAAATTTGCTTATATGCAAACCCTTAATTAAGGTAACAGTTTTTTGGTTTCTTGCTTATATCTCGAAAACAGTTACTCCTATCAATTTTTATCTTTTCACTAAAATTAAAGCTGATAAAATTTCCTACAAAATAGTTATTTGCATTTTTCATGTAGGACTAACCATAAGCGAGATATAAGTTTGAAAATAATTAATATTTAAAAAAAAATGTGCTTTAACAGAAAATGTCTTGTGATTTAAAATACACTTAATTTATTATGTCCAATACTTTATTAGAAGAAAAAGGAGGTGACAGAAAGGTCACTGTAGTCTTCAGAGTCAATTTTAAATGCTGCATTTTCGTCTTTGTCTCAAACATTGAAAACTGAATTACATTTTTGTTCAGTAACAGTTACAGTTTTCTTATTGGTTTTTTGCTTATTTCTCGAAAACAGTTACTCCTATCAATTTTTATCTTTCTTTCAAAATTAAAGCTGATAAAATTTTCTACAAAATAGTTATTCGCATTTTTTTTGTAGGACCAACCATAAGCGAGTTATAGAGTTGGATATAAATAATCTTTAACAAAAATTTGCTTTAAAATAAAATGTTTGAAAAACCGAAATTAAACTAAATTAATTAAGACTAACACTTTAGTAGAGGAAAAAGGAGAAGACATAAAAGTCACCAAAGTCTTGAGAGTCGTTTTTAGTCGTCATATTAATAACAATAACATTAATAATAATAATACTAATAATACTAAATTTGCTTATATGCAAGCGCTTAATTAAGGTAACAGTTTCATGCTTATATCTCGAAAACAGTTACTCCTATCAATTTTTATCTTTTTACTAAAATTTAAGCTGATAAAATTTCCTACAAATTGTTTATTTGCATTTTTCATGTAGGACTAACCATAAGCGAGATATAAGTTTGAAAATAATTAATATTTAAAAAAAAAGTGCTTTAACAGATAATGTCTTGTGATTTAAAATACACTTAATTTATTGGGTCCAATACTTTATTAGAAGAAAAAGGAGGTGACATAAAAGTCACTGAAGTCTTCAGAGTCGTTTTTAAATGCTGCATTTTCGTCTTCGCCTCAAACATTGAAAACTGAATTACATTTTTGTTCAGTAACAGTTACAGTTTTCTTATTGGTTTTTTGCTTATATCTCGAAAACAGTTACTCCTATCAAATTTTATCTTTTTTCCAAAATTAAAGCTGATAAAATTTCCAACAAAATAGTTATTTACATTTTTCTTGTAGGACCAAGCATAAACGAGTTATGGAGTTGGATATAAATAATATTTAACAAAAATTTGCTTTAAAATAAAATGTTTGAAAATCCGAAATTAAACTAAATTAATTAAGACTAACACATTAGTAGAAGAAAAAGGAGAAGACATAAAAGTCACCAAAGTCTTGAGAGTCGTTTTTAGTCGTCATATTAATAACAATAACATTAATAATAATAATACTAATATTACTAAATTTGCTTATATGCAAGCGCTTAATTAAGGCAACAGTTTCTTGCTTATATCTCGAAAACAGTTACTCCTATCAATTTTTATCTTTTTACAAGAATTAAGGCTGATAAAATTTCCTACAAAATAGTTGTTTGCATTTTTTATGTAGGACTAACCATAAGCGGGATATAAGTTTGAAAATAATTAATATTTAAAAAAAAAGTGCTTTGACAGAAAATGTCTTGTGATTTAAAATACACTTAATTTAATGGGTCCAATACTTTATTAGAAGAAAAAGGAGGAGACATAAAAGTCACTGAAGTCTTCCGAGTCGATTTTAAATGCTGCATTTTCGTCTTTGTCTCAAACATTGAAAACTGAATTACATTTTTGTTCAGTAACAGTTACAGTTTTCTTATTGGTTTTTTGCTTATATCTCGAAAACAGTTACTCCTATCAATTTTTATCTTTCTTTCAAAATTAAAGCTGATAAAATTTTCTACAAAATAGTTATTCGCATTTTTTTTGTAGAACCAACCATAAGCGAGTTATAGAGTTGGATATAAATTACCTTTAACAAAAATTTGCTTTAAAATAAAATGTTTGAAAATCCGAAATTATACTAAATTAATTAAGACTAACACTTTAGTAGAGGAAAAAGGAGAAGACATAAAAGTCACCAAAGTCTTGAGAGTCGTTTTTAGTCGTCATATTAATAACAATAACATTAATAATAATAATACTAATATTACTAAATTTGCTTATATGCAAGCGCCTAATTAAGGTAACAGTTTCTTGCTTATATCTCGAAAACAGTTACTCCTATCAATTTTTATCTTTTTACTAAAATTTAAGCTGATAAAATTTCCTACAAAATAGTTATTTGCATTTTTTATGTAGAACTAACCATAAGCGAGATATAAGTATGAAAATAATTATTATTTAAAAAAAAGTGCTTTAACAGAAAATGTCTTGTGATTCAAAACACACTTAATTTATTGGGTCCAATACTTTATTAGAAAAAAAACTAGGTGACATAAAAGTCACTGAAGTCTTCAGAGTCGTTTTTAAATGCTGCATTTTCGTCTTCGTCTCAAACATTGAAAACTGAATTACATTTTTGTTCAGTAACTGTAACAGTTTTCACTTGGGTTTTTTGCTTATATCTCGAAAACAATTACTCCTATCAATTTTTATCGTTCTTTCAAAATCAAAGCTGATAAAATTTCCTACAAAATAGTTATTTACATTTTTTTTGTAAGACCAACCATAAGCGAGTTATAGACTAAGAAAACACTAAGAAAACTGTAACAGTTACTGAGCAAAAATGTAATTCAGTTTTCAATGTTTGAGACGAAGACGAAAATGCAGCATTTACAAACGACTCTAAAGACTTCAGTGATTTTTCTGTCACCTCTTTTTTCTTCTAATAAAGTATTGGACCCAATAAATTAAGTGTATTTTAAATCACAAGACATTTTCTGTTGAAGCACTTTTTTTTAAATTTTAATTATTTTCAAACTTATATCTCGCTTATGGTTAGTCCTACATTAAAAATGCAATTAACTATTTTGTAGGAAATTTTATCAGCTTTAATTTTAGTAAAAAGATAAAAATTGATAGGAGTAACTGTTTTCGAGATATAAGCAAGAAACCAAAAAATTGTTACCTGAATTAAGCGTTTGCATGTAAGCAAATTTAGTACTATTAGTATTATGATTATTAATGTTATTGTTATTAATATGACGACTAAAAACGACTCTCAAGACTTTGGTGACTTTTATGTTTTCTCCTTTTTCCTCTACTAAAGTGTTAGTCTTAATTAATTTAGTTTAATTTCAGTATTTCAATCATTTTATTTTAAAGCAAATTTTTGTTAAAGATTATTTATATCCAACTCTATAACTCGCTTATGGTTGGTCCTGCAAGAAAAATGCAAATAACTATTTTGTAGGAAGCTTTATCAGCTTTAATTTTAAAAGAAAGATAAAAATTGATAGGAGTAACTGTTTTCGAGATATAAGCAAAAAACCACTAAGAAAACTGTAACAGTTACTGAACAAAAATGTAATTCAGTTTTCAATGTTTGAGACGAAGACGAAAATGCAGCATTTACAAACGACTCTAAAGACTTCAGTGACCTTTCTGTCACCTCTTTTTTCTTCTAATAAAGTATTGGACCCAATAACTTAAGTGTATTTTAAATCACAAGACATTTTCTGTTGAAGCACTTTTTTTTAAATTTTAATTATTTTCAAACTTATATCTCGCTTATGGTTAGTCCTACATTAAAAATGCAATTAACTATTTTGTAGGAAATTTTATCAGCTTTAATTTTAGTAAAAAGATAAAAATTGATAGGAGTAACTGTTTTCGAGATATAAGCAAGAAACCAAAAAATTGTTACCTGAATTAAGCGTTTGCATGTAAGCAAATTTAGTACTATTAGTATTATGATTATTAATGTTATTGTTATTAATATGACGACTAAAAACGACTTTCAAGACTTTGGTGACTTTTATGTTTTCTCCTTTTTCCTCTACTAAAGTGTTAGTCTTAATTAATTTAGTTTAATTTCAGTATTTCAATCATTTTATTTTAAAGCAAATTTTTGTTAAAGATTATTTATATCCAACTCTATAACTCGCTTATGGTTGGTCCTACAAGAAAAATGAAAATAACTATTTTGTAGGAAATTTTATCAGCTTTAATTTTGAAAGAAAGATAAAAATTGATAGGAGTAACTGTTTTCGAGATATAAGCAAAAACCAATAAGAAAACTGTAACTGTTACTGAACAAAAATATAATTCAGTTTTCAATGTTTGAGACAAAGACAAAAATGCAGCATGTAAAATCGACTCTGAAGACTTCAGTGACTTTTATGTCACCTCCTTTTTCTTCTAATAAACTATTGGACCCATTAAATTAAGTGTATTTTAAATCACAAGACATTTTCTGTTAAAGCACTTATTTTTTAATATTAATTATTTTCAAATTTACATCACGCTTATGGTTAGTCCTACATGAAAAATGCAAATAACTATTTTGAAGGACATTTTATCAGCTTTAATTTTAGTAAAAAGATAAAAATTGATAGGAGTAACTGTTTTCGAGATATAAGCAAGAAACCAAAAAACTGTTACCTTAATTAAGGGCTTGCATATAAGCAAATTTAGTACTAAAAACAACTCTGAAGACTTTGGTGACTTTTATGTCACCTCCTTTTTCTTCTAATAAACTATTGGACCCATTAAATTAAGTGTATTTTAAATCACAAGACATTTTCTGTTAAAGCACTTTTTCTTTAAATATTAATTATTTTCAAACCTATATCTCGCTTATGGTTAGTCCTACATGAAAAATGCAAATAACTATTTTGTAGAAAATTTTATCAGCTTTAATTTTAGTAAAAAGATAAAAATTGATAGGAGTAACTGTTTTCGAGATATTAGCAAGAAACCAAAAAACTGTTACCTTAATTAAGCGTTTGCATATAAGCAAATTTAGTACTATTAGTATTATTATTATTAATGTTATTGTTATTAATATGACGATTAAAGACAACTTTGAAACCTTTAGTGACTTTTATGTCTTCTCCTTTTTCCTCTATTAAAGTGTTAGACACAATTAATTTAGTTTAATTTCAGTATTTCAAACATTTTATTTTAAAGCAAATTTTTGTTAAATATTATTTATATCCATCTCTATAACTCGCTTATGCTTGGTCCTACAAGAAAAATGCAAATAACTATTTTGTAAGAAATTTTATCAGCTTTAGTTTTAGTAAAAAGATAAAAATTGATAGGAGTAACTGTTTTCGAGATATAAGCAAGAAACCAAAAAACTGTTACCTTAATAAAGCGCTTGCATATAAGCAAATTTAGTACTATTAGTATTATTATTATTAATGTTATTGTTATTAATATGACGACTAAAAACGACTCTGAAGATTTTGGTGACTTTAATGTCTTCTCCTTTTTTTTATACTAAAGTGTTAGACTCAATTAATTTAGTTTAATTTCGGTTTTTCAAACATTTTATTTTAAAGCAAATTTTTGTTAAAGATTATTTATATGCAACTCTATAACTCGCTTATGGTTGGTCTTACAAAAGAAATGCAAATAACTATTTTGTAGGAAATTTTATCAGCTTTAATTTTGAAAGAACGATAAAAATTGATAGGAGTAATTGTTTTCGAGATATAAGCAAAAAACCAAAGTGAAAACTGTTACAGTTACTGAACAAAAATGTAATTCAGTTTTCAATGTTTGAGACGAAGACGAAAATGCAGCATTTAAAAACGACTCTGAAGACTTCAGTGACTTTTATGTCACCTAGTTTTTTTTCTAATAAAGTATTGGACCCAATAAATTAAGTGTATTTTGAATCACAAGACATTTTCTGTTAAAGCACTTTTTTTTAAAATAATAATTATTTTCAAACTTATATCTCGCTTATGGTTAGTTCTACATAAAAAATGCAAATAACTATTTTGTAGGAAATTTTATCAGCTTAAATTTTAGTAAAAAGATAAAAATTGATAGGAGTAACTGTTTTCGAGATATAAGCAAGAAACTGTTACCTTAATTAAGCGCTTGCATATAAGCAAATTTAGTAATATTAGTATTATTATTATTAATGTTATTGTTATTAATATGACGACTAAAAACGACTCTCAAGACTTTGGTGACTTTTATGTCTTCTCCTTTTTCCTCTACTAAAGTGTTAGTCTTAATTAATTTAGTTTAATTTCGGATTTTCAAACATTTTATTTTAAAGCAAGTTTTTGTTAAAGGTAATTTATATCCAACTCTATAACTCGCTTATGGTTGGTTCTACAAAAAAAATGCGAATAATTATTTTGTAGAAAATTTTATCAGCTTTAATTTTGAAAGAAAGATAAAAATTGATAGGAGTAACTGTTTTCGAGATATAAGCAAAAAACCAATAAGAAAACTGTAACTGTTACTGAACAAAAATGTAATTCAGTTTTCAATGTTTGAGACAAAGACGAAAATGCAGCATTTAAAATCGACTCGGAAGACTTCAGTGACTTTTATGTCTCCTCCTTTTTCTTCTAATAAAGTATTGGACCCATTAAATTAAGTGTATTTTAAATCACAAGACATTTTCTGTCAAAGCACTTTTTTTTTAAATATTAATTATTTTCATACTTATATCCCGCTTATGGTTAGTCCTACATAAAAAATGCAAAAAACTATTTTGTAGGAAATTTTATCAGCCTTAATTTTTGTAAAAAGATAAAAATTGATAGGAGTAACTGTTTTCGAGATATAAGCAAGAAACTGTTGCCTTAATTAAGCGCTTGCATATAAGCAAATTTAGTAATATTAGTATTATTATTATTAATGTTATTGTTATTAATATGACGACTAAAAACGACTCTCAAGACTTTGGTGACTTTTATATCTTCTCCTTTTTCTTCTACTAATGTGTTAGTCTTAATTAATTTAGTTTAATTTCGGATTTTCAAACATTTTATTTTAAAGCAAATTTTTGTTAAATATTATTTATATCCAACTCCATAACTCGTTTATGCTTGGTCCTACAAGAAAAACGTAAATAACTATTTTGTTGGAAATTTTATCAGCTTTAATTTTGGAAAAAAAATAAAATTTGATAGGAGTAACTGTTTTCGAGATATAAGCAAAAAACCAATAAGAAAACTGTAACTGTTACTGAACAAAATGTAATTCAGTTTTCAATATTTGAGGCGAAGACGAAAATGCAGCATTTAAAAACGACTCTGAAGACTTCAGTGACTTTTATGTCACCTCCTTTTTCTTCTAATAAAGTATTGGACCCAATAAATTAAGTGTATTTTAAATCACAAGACATTTTCTGTTAAAGCACTTTTTTTTTAAATATTAATTATTTTCAAACTTATATCTCGCTTATGGTTAGTCCTACATGAAAAATGCAAATAAACATTTTGTAGGAAATTTTATCAGCTTAAATTTTAGTAAAAAGATAAAAATTAATAGGAGTAACTGTTTTCGAGATATAAGCATGAAACTGTTACCTTAATTAAGCGCTTGCATATAAGCAAATTTTGTAATATTAGTATTATTATTATTAATGTTATTGTTATTAATATGACGACTAAAAACGACTCTCAAGACTTTGGTGACTTTTATGTCTTCTCCTTTTTCCTCTACTAAAGTGTTAGTCTTAATTAATTTAGTTTAATTTCGGTTTTTCAAACATATTATTTTTAAGCAAATTTTTGTTAAAGATTATTTATATCCAACTCTATAACTCGCTTATGATTGGTCCTACAAAAAAAATGCGAATAACTATTGTGTAGAAAATTTTATCAGCTTTAATTTTGAAAGAAAGATAAAAATTGATAGGAGTAACTGTTTTCGAGATATAAGCAAAAAACCAATAAGAAAACTGAAACTGTTACTGAACAAAAATGTAATTCAGCTTTCAATGTTTGAGACAAAGACGAAAATGCAGCATTTAAAATTGACTCTGAAGACTTCAGTGACCTTTCTGTCACCTCCTTTTTCTTCTAATAAAGTATTGGACATAATAAATTAAGTGTATTTTAAATCACAAGACATTTTCTGTTAAAGCACATTTTTTTTTAAATATTAATTATTTTCAAACTTATATCTCGCTTATGGTTAGTCCTACATGAAAAATGCAAATAACTATTTTGTAGGAAATTTTATCAGCTTTAATTTTAGTGAAAAGATAAAAATTGATAGGAGTAACTGTTTTCGAGATATAAGCAAGAAACCAAAAAACTGTTACCTTAATTAAGGGCTTGCATATAAGCAAATTTAGTACTAAAAACAACTCTGAAGACTTTGGTGACTTTTATGTCACCTCCTTTTTCTTCTAATAAAGTACTGAACCCATTAAATTAAGTGTATTTTAAATCACAAGACATTTTCTGTTAAAGCACTTTTTTTTAAATATTAATTATTTTCAAACTTATATCTCGCTTATGGTTAGTTCTACATAAAAAATGCAAATAACTATTTTGTAGGAAATTTTATCAGCTTTAATTTTAGTAAAAAGATAAAAATTGATAGGAGTAACTGTTTTCGAGATATAAGCATGAAACTGTTACCTTAATTAAGCGCTTGCATATAAGCAAATTTAGTAATATTAGTATTATTATTATTAATGTTATTGTTATTAATATGACGACTAAAAACGACTCTCAAGACTTTGGTGACATTTATGTCTTCTCCTTTTTCCTCTACTAAAGTGTTAGTCTATTATTATTATTATTATTATTATTATTATTGTTATTATTATTATTATTATTAGTTTTATTATTATTATTATTTTTATTATTATTATTATTACTATTATTTTTATTATTATTATTTATTATTATTATTATTATTATTATTATCATTATTATTATTATTATTATTATAATATTAATATTATTATTATTATTATTATTATTAATATTATTATTATTATTATTATTATTAAAAACCGATTATAACTTTTGTATAGTAAATGTTTTTATACCAGTTTTAAAATGAGTTATTAATTTTAGACAATTTTTTGCCTAAAAAAACAGATCACAGATGATCTCTTGCATAGAAATGAGAAAACGCTCAGATAACACAAAATAAGCATCATTTTTGCTTAGAAAAACTAAGCTTTAATTTAGAAAGAAATTCATTATTATAAGTATTATTATCATTATTATTATTATTATTATTATTATTATTCCTTTTATTACTATTATTATTATTATTATTATTATTATTATTATTATTCTTATTATTATTATTAACTTTTGTATAGTAAATGTTTTTATACCAGTTTTAAAATGAGTTATTAATTTTATTCAATTTCTTGCCTAAAAACACAGATCACAGATGATCTCTTGCATAGAAATGAGAAAACGCTCATATAACACACAAAATAAGCTTCATTTTGGCTTAGAAAACTAAGCTTACTTTTATTACTATTATTATTATTATTATTATTATTATTATTATTACTATTATTATTATTATTATTATTATTATTATTATTATTATTATTATTATTATTATTATTATTATTATTATTATTAACTTTTGTATAGTAAATGTTTTTATATCAGTTTTAAAATGAGTTTTTAATTTTAGACAATTTCTTGCCTAAAAACACAGATCACAGATGATCTCTTGCATAGAAATGAGAAAACGCTCAGATAACACAAAATAAGCATCATTTTAGCTTAGAAAAACTAAGCTTTAATTTAGAAAGAAATTCATTATTATAAGTATTATTATTATTATTATTATTATTATTATTATTATTATTATTTCTTGTATTACTATTATTATTATTATTATTATTATTATTATTATTATTATTATTATTATTATTATTAACTTTTGTATAGTAAATGTTTTTATACCAGTTTTAAAATGAGTTATTAATTTTATTCAATTTCTTGCCTAAAAACACAGATCACAGATGATCTCTTGCATAGAAATGAGAAAACGCTCATATAACACACAAAATAAGCTTCATTTTTGCTTAGAAAACTAAGCTTACTTTTATTACTATTATTATTATTTTTATTATTATTATTATTGTTATTGTTAATATTATTATTATTATTACTATTATTATTATTATTATTATTATTATTATTATTATTATTAACTTTTGTATAGTAAATGTTTTTATACCAGTTTTAAAATGAGTTTTTAATTTTAGACAATTTCTTGCCTAAAAACACAGATCACAGATGATCTCTTGCATAGAAATGAGAAAACGCTCATATAACACACAAAATAAGCTTCATTTTTGCTTAGAAAACTAAGCTTACTTTTATTACTATTATTATTTTTATTATTATTATTATTATTATTATTATTACTATTATTATTATTATTATTACTATTATTATTATTATTATTATTATTGTTGTTGTTATTATTAACTTCTGTATAGTAAATGTTTTTATACCAGTTTTAAAATGAGTTATTAATTTTAGACAATTTCTTGCCTAAAAATACAGATCACAGATGATTTCTTGCATAGAAATGAGAAAACGCTCATATAACTTACAAAATAAGCTTCATTTTTGCTTAGAAAACTAAGCTTACTTTTATTACTATTATTATTTTTATTATTATTATTATTTTTATTATTATTATTATTATTATTATTATTATTATTATTATTATTATTATTATTATTATTATTTATTATTATTATTATTAAAAAATTATATAAAAAAGACAGATAACGTCGTATTCTGACACAAAAAAACGAATTACGTTATAGACTTGACGAGAACGGCGTATCTCGGACTCTTATAGGACTCTTATAGGGTCAAAAAGTATCAGTTTGGATTAAAACAAATTATTTTTGTTGACTCTCAGTCTGAATTGTTCATCAGTTCAAACAAAAACGGCTTATTTTAGACGATCTTTTGCTTTGAACATGAAAACATACATCGAACAGACTAAAAACGTATTAATCTGGCATAAAAGAGCAATTTATGTATCACTTTGAATAAAGGCAGCTAACCCTATTCGTTTCATTGCTTAAAATAGACAAAATTGTTAATAAATCAAACAAAAACGCTGTATTCTAACACAAAATACTAATTACATTATAGTTTCGACGAGAATAGCTTATTTGGAATGATTCTATGCTGCCAAACGAGTAAATTTTTATTAAACAGACGCCAAACATCATGTTTTGTCCTATAAAGACATTTTATGTTGCAGTTTGTATTAAAACAAAATATTTTCGTTGATTCTTTGTTAGAAGCAGCAAACCTAACATTAAAGAATCTGAAAACTTTGTATTCGGACACAAACCACCGAATTTTGTATCAGTTTAGACAAAAACGGTTGATTTTCGACAATATTTTGCTTTGAACAAGAAAACTTATATCAAACTGACTAAAAACGTTTTATTTTAGCACAAAACAAAAGATTTGCGTTATAGTCTTAACGAGAGCTGTTAATTTCAAACGGTTCTATGCTTTGAAACGAGTAAACTTTCACTGTACAGAGGAAAAACATCTTATTTCGCCTTTTAAACGTCTTATTCTGGCTGAAAACTGCAAATTATATATTACTCTAGATAAAAGCAATTTATCCTGATTACTCCTTTACTTAGAATAGAGTAAACTTGTATAAAACTTAATGAAAACTTTAAATTTCGTCTCAAAGAAATAATTTACGTTATAGTTTTTACCAGCACTGTTTATTTCAAACGATTTTATGATTCGAAACTAATGAACTTTTATGGGGCAGATGCAAAACCACATATTACCATATAAAGCGTTGTTTTAAAGCAAATTATTACCTTTTGCAACAAGAAATTTCACGTCAAAGAAACTGAAAACATCGTATCCATGCACAAATATCGAATTACGTATCAGTTTAGACAAATACAGCTTATTTTAAACGATTCCTTGCTATAAACAAGAAAAATTTTATCAAACATATTGAAAATGTCTTATTCTCGAAAATAAGAGCAAATTATGTATCAGTTTTAACAAAAGCGGATTACTCTGTTTGATTCTATGCTTAGAGTAGGGTAAACTACTATAAAACGTAATGAAAACTCTATATTCAAGCTCAAAAGAACAAATTACGTTATAGTTTTGACAAAAAAAAATTATTTCGGACGACTACATACTTCGAAGTAAGCAAACTTTAATTGAACAAGTGCAAAAGCTAATACTTTGCTTTAAAATAACGATTTATGTGGTAATATGGTATTTTGCATCTGTCCTATAAAAGTTTACTCGTTTCGCTCCATTGAATCATTCGAAGTAAATTATTTTGACACAACAACGAAAATAATTTTTTTGTTCAAACTAACATGTTTTTATAAAACGAACTAAGACGTTTGGCATCTGTTTAGTGAAAGTTTTCTCGTTTGAGGGCATAAAATCGTTTGAAATTAACAGTTCTGGTCAAAACTATAATGTAAATTATTTCTTTGAGACGAAATTTAAAGTTTTCATTAAGTTTTATACAAGTTTGCTCTATTCTAAGCAAAGGAGTAATCAGGATAAACTGCTTTTATCCAAAGTAATATACAATTTGCAGTTTTGAGCCAGAATAAGACGTTTTTAATCTTTTTAATGTAAGTTTTCGTGTTCAAAAGAAAGAATCGTCTAAAATAAGCAATTGTGTCCAGACTGAAACGTAATTTGATTTTCTGGGCCTGAATAAGAGGTTTTCAGTTTCTTTGATGTAAGGTTTCTTGTTTGTAACAATGAATAAACGAAAATCATTGGTTTTAATCCAAACTGTGACATAAATCGTTTTTTAAAGGCGAAATCAGACGTTTTGACTCTGTTCAGTGAAAGTATACTGGTTTCAAAGCATAGAATCGTTTGAAATTAACAGTTCTCGGCAAGACTATAACGCAAATCTTTAAAGTGATACAAAGAAATAATTTACGTTATAGTTTTGACCAGAACTCTTAATTTCAAACGATTTTATGCCCCCAAACGAGAAAACTTTCACGAAACAGATGCCAAACGTCTTAGTTCGTTTTATAAAAACGACTTATGTTACAGTTTAAACAAAAACAAATTATTTTCGTTGTTGTTGTGTCAAGATAATTTATTTCGAATGATTCAATGGAGCGAAACGAGTAAACTTTTATAGGACAGATGCAAAATACCATATTACCACATAAATCGTTATTTTAAAGCAAAGTATTAGCTTTTTCACTTGTTCAATTAAAGTTTGCTTTCTTCGAAGTATGTAATCGTTCGAAATATTTTTTTTTAGTCAAAACTATAACGTAATTTGTTCTTTTGAGCTTGAATATAGAGTTTTCATTACGTTTTATAGTAGTTTACTCTACTCTAAGCATAGAATCAAACAGAGTAATCCGCTTTTGTTAAAACTGATACATAATTTGCTCTTATTTTCGAGAATAAGACGTTTTCAATATGCTTGATAAAATTTTTCTTGTTTATAGCAAGGAATCGTTTAAAATATGCTGTATTTGCCTAAACTGATACGTAATTCGATATTTATGTATGGATACGAAGTTTTCAGTTTCTTTGACGTGAAATTTCTTGTTGCAAAAGGTAATAATTTGCTTTAAAACAACGCTTTATATGGTAATATGTGGTTTTGCATCTGCCTCATAAAAGTTCATTAGTTTCAAATCATAAAATCGTTTGAAATAAACAGTGCTGGTCAAAACTATAACGTAAATTATTCCTTTGAGACGAAATTTAAAGTTTTCATTAAGTTTTATACAAGTTTACTCTATTCTAAGTAAAGGAGTAATCAGGATAAATTGCTTTTATCTAGAGTAATATATAATTTGCAGTTTTCAGCCAGAATAAAACGTTTTTAATCTTTTTAATGTAAGTTTTTGTATTCAAAACAAAGGATCGTCTAAAGTAAGCAGTTTTTGTCCAGACTGAAACGTAATTCGAATTTCTGTGCCTGAATAAGGGGTTTTCAGTTACTTTGATGTAAGGTTTCATGTTTGTAACAATGAATTAACGAAAATAATTGGTTTTTATCCAAACTGTGGCATGAATCGTTTTTAAAAGGCGAAATAAGATGTTTTTCCTCTGTACAGTGAAAGTTTACTCGTTTCAAAGCATAGAACCGTTTGAAATTAACAGCTCTCGTTAAGACTATAACGCAAATCTTTTGTTTTGTGTTAAAATAAGACGTTTTTAGTCAGTTTGATATGTTTTCTTGTTCAAAGCAAAATATTGTCGAAAATCAACCGTTTTTGTCTAAACTGATACAAAATTCGGTGGTTTGTGTCCGAATACAAAGTTTTCAGATTCTTTAATGTTAGGTTTGCTGCTTCTAACAAAGAATCAACGTAAATATTTCGTTTTAATACAAACTGCAATATAAAATGTCTTTATAGGACAAAACATGATGTTTGGCATCTGTTTAATAAAAATTTACTCGTTTGGAAGCATGAATCATTCCAAATAAGCTATTCCCGTCGAAACTATAATGTAATTAGTATTTTGTGCTAGAATACAGCGTTTTAATAATAATAATAATAATAATAATAATAATAACAATAATAAAAATAATAATAATAATAATAATAATAATAATAGTAATAATAATAATAATAATAATAATAATAATAATAATAATAATAATAATAATAATAATAATAATAATAATAATAATAGTAATAATAATAATAATAATAGTAATAATAATAATAATAAAAATAATAATAATAGTAATAAAAGTAAGCTTAGTTTTCTAAGCAAAAATGAAGCTTATTTTGTGTGTTATATGAGCGTGTTCTCATTTCTATGCAAGAGATCATCTGTGATCTGTGTTTTTAGGCAAGAAATTGAATAAAATTAATAACTCATTTTAAAACTGGTATAAAAACATTTACTATACAAAAGTTAATAATAATAATAATAATAATAATAATAATAATAATAATAATAATAATAATAATAATAATGATAATAATACTTATATTAATGAATTTCTTTCTAAATTAAAGCTTAGTTTTTCTGAGCCAAAATGATGCTTATTTTGTGTTATCTGAGCGTTTTCTCATTTCTATGCAAGAGATCATCTGTGATCTGTGTTTTTAGGCAAGAAATTGTCTAAAATTAAAAACTCATTTTAAAACTGGTATAAAAACATTTACTATACAAAAGTTAATAATAATAATAATAATAATAATAATAATAGTAATATTAATAATAATAATAATAATAAAAATAATAATAATAGTAATAAAAGTAAGCTTAGTTTTCTAAGCAAAAATGAAGCTTATTTTGTGTGTTATATGAGCGTTTTCTCATTTCTATGCAAGAGATCATCTGTGATCTGTGTGTTTAGGCAAGAAATTGAATAAAATTAATAACTCATTTTAAAACTGGTATAAAAACATTTACTATACAAAAGTTAATAATAATAATAATAATAATAATAATAATAATAATAGTAATAAAAGAAATAATAATAATAATAATAATAATAATAATGATATTAATACTTTTAATAATGAATTTCTTTCTAAATTAAAGCTTAGTTTTTCTAAGCAAAAATGATGCTTATTTTGTGTTATCTGAGCGTTTTCTCATTTCTATGCAAGAGGTCATCTGTGATCTGTGTTTTTAGGCAAGAAATTGTCTAAAATTAATAACTCATTTTAAAACTGGTATAAAAACATTTACTATACAAAGTTATAATCGGTTTTTAATAATAATAATAATAATAATAATAATAAAAATAATAGTAATAATAATAATAATAATAAAAATAATAATAATAGTAGTAATAAAAGTAAGCTTAGTTTTCTAAGCAAAAAAGAAGCTTATTTTGTGTTATATGAGCTTTTCTCATTTCTATGCAAAAGATCATGTGTGATCTGTGTTTTTAGGCAATCTAAGCCATTTGATAGTTTTTAGGCAAGAAATTGGCTAAAATTAATAACTCATTTTAAAACTGGTATAAAAACATTTACTATACAAAAGTTAATAATAATAATAATAATAATAATAATAATAATAATAATAATAATAATAATAATAATAATAATAATAATAATAATAATAATAATAATAATAATAATAATAATAATAGTAATAGTAACAAAAGTAATAATAATAATAATACTTTTAATAAGGAAAAATGGAGCTTATTTTCTGTGTTACATGAGCGTTTTCTCATTTCTATGCAAAAGATCATGTGTGATCTGTGTTTTTAGGCAATCTAAGCCATTTTATAGTTTTTAATATTTAACAAAAATTTGCTTTAAAATAAAATGTTTGAAAAACTGAAATTAAACTAAATTAATTGTGTCTAACACTTTAGTAGAGGAAAAAGGAGGAGACATAAAAGTCACTAAAGTCTTAGAGTTGTCTTTAGTCGTCATATTAATAACAATAACATTTATAATAACAATACTAGTAGTACTAAATTTGCTTATATGCAAGCGCTTAATTAAGGTAACAGTTTTTTTGTTTTTTGCTTATATCTCGAAAACAGTTACTTCTATCAATTTTTACTTTTTCACCAAAATTAAAGGTGATAAAATTTCCTACAAAATAGTTATTTGCATTTTTCATGTAGAACTAACCATAAGCGAGATATAAGTTTGAAAATAATTAATAATTAAAAAAAAGTGGTTTAACAGAAAATGTCTTGTGATTTAAAGAACACTTAATTTATTGGGTCCAATACTTTATTAGAAGAAAAAGGAGGTGACATAAAAGTCACTGAAATCATCAGAGTCGTTTTTAAATGCTGCATTTTTGTCTTCGTCTCAAACATTGAAAACTGAATTACATTTTTGTTCAGTAACAGTTACAGTTTTATTATTGGTTTTTTGCTTATATCTCGAAAACAGTTCCTCCTATCAAATTTTATCTTTCTTTCAAAATTAAAGCTGATAAAATTTCCAACTAAATAGTTAATTACATTTTTCTTGTAGGACCAAGCATAAACGAGTTATAAAGTTGTAAATAAATAATATTTAACAAAAATTTGCTTTAAAATAAAATGCTTGAAAAACCGGAATTAAACTAAATTAATTGTGTCTAACACTTTAGTAGAGGAAAATGGAGAAGACATAAAAGTCACTAAATGTTTCAGAGTCGTCTTTAGTCGTCATTTTAATAACAAGAACATTAATAATAATAATACTAATAGTACTAAATTTGCTTATATGCAAACGCTTAATTAAGGTAACAGTTTTTTGGTTTCTTGCTTATATCTCGAAAACAGTTACTCCAATCAATTTTTATCTTTTTTTCAAAATTAAAGCTGATAAAATTTCCTACAAAATAGTTATTTGCATTTTTTTGTAGGACCAACCATAAGCGAGTTATAGAGTTGGATATAAATAATCTTTAACAAAAATTTGCTTTAAAATAAAATGTTTGAAAAACCGAAATTAAACTAAATTAAGACTAACACTTTAGTAGAGGAAAAAGGAGAAGACATAAAAGTTACCAAAGTCTTGAGGGTCGTTTTTAGTCGTCATATTAATAACAATAACATTAATATTAATAATACTAATATTATTAAATTTGCTTATACGCAAGCGCTTAATTAAGGTAACAGTTTTTTGGTTTCTTGCTTATATCTCGAAAACAGTTACTCCTATCAATTTTTATCTTTTTACTAAATTTAAAGCTGATAAAATTTCCTACAAAATAGTTATTTGCATTTTCCATGTAGGACTAACCATAAGCGAGATATAAGTTTGATAATAATTAATATTTAAAAAAAAAGTGCTTTACCAGAAAATACCTTGTGATTTAAAATACAATAAAAACATTTACTATACAAGAGTTATAATCGGTTTTTAATAATAATAATAATAATAATAATAATAATAATAATAATAATAATAATAATAATAATAATATTAATAATAATAATAATAATAATAGTAATAAAAGTAATAATAATAATAATAATAATACTTATAATAATGAATTTTTTTCTAAATTAAAGCTTAGTTTTTCTAAGGAAAAATGAAGCTTATTTTGTGTTATCTGAGCGTTTTCTCATTTCTATGCAAGAGATCATCTGTGATCTGTTTTTAGGCAAGAAATTGTCTAAAATTAAAAACTCATTTTAAAACTCGTATAAAAACATTTACTATACAAAAGTTATAGTCGGTTTTTAATAATAATAATATTAATAATTATTTTAACATTAATTTAGTTTAATTTCGGTTTTTCAAACATTTTATTTTATATCAAATTTTTGTTAAAGGTTATTTATATCCAACTCTATAACTCGCTTATGGTTGGTCCTACAAAAAAAATGCAAAAAAACTATTTTGTAAAAAATTTTATCAGCTTCAATTTTGAAGGAAAGATAAAAATTGATAGGAGTAACTGTTTTCGAGATATAAGCAAAAAACCAAAGTGAAAACTGTAACAGTTACTAAACAAAAATGTAATTCAGTATTTAATGTTTGAGACGAAGACGAAAATGCAGCATTTACTGTCACTTCCTTTTTCTTCTAATTAAGTATTAGACCCAATAAATTAAGTGTATTTTAAATCACAAGATATTTTCTGTTAAAGCACATTTTTTTTAATTATTAATTATTTTCAAACTTTTATCTTGCTTATGGTTAGTTCTACATGAAAAATGCAAATAACGATTTTGAAGGAAATTTTATCAGCTTTAATTTTGGTGAAAAGTTAAAAATTGATAGGAGTAACTGTTTTCGAGATATAAGCAAACAACAAAAAAACTGTTACCTTAATTAAGCGCTTGCATATAAGCAAATTTAGTACTAATAGTATTGTTATTATTAATGTTATTGTTATTAATATGACGACTAAAGACAACTTTAAGACTTTAGTGACTTTTATGTCTCCTCCTTTTTCCTCTACTAAAGTGTTAGACACAATTAATTTAGTTTAATTTCGGTTTTTCAAACATTTTATTTTAAAGCAAATTTTTGTTAAATATTAAAAACTATAAAATGGCTTAGATTGCCTAAAAACACAGATCACACATGATCTTTTGCATAGAAATGAGAAAACGCTCATGTAACACACAAAATAAGCTCCATTTTTTCTTATTAAAAGTATTATTAGTATTATTACTTATGTTACTATTACCATTATTATTATTATTATTATTATTATTATTATTATTATTATTATTATTACTATTACTATTATTATTATTATTATTATTATTATTATTATTATTATTATTATTATTATTATTATTATTAATATTATTATTATTAAAAACCGATTATAACTTTTGTATAGTAAATGTTTTTATACCAGTTTTAAAATAAGTTATTAATTTTAGACAATTTCTAGCCTAAAAACACAGATCACAGATGATCTCTTGCATAGAAATGAGAAAACGCTCAGATAACACAAAATAAGCATCATTTTTGCTTAGAAAAACTAAGCTTTAATTTAGAAAGAAATTCATTATTATAAGTATTATTATCATTATTATTATTATTATTATTATTATCATTATTATTATTATTATTATTATTAACTTTTTTATAGTAAATGTTTTTATACCAGTTTTAAAATGAGTTATTAATTTTATTCAATTTCTTGCCTAAAAACACAGATCACAGATGATCTCTTGCATAGAAATGAGAAAACGCTCATATAACACACAAAATAAGCTTCATCTTTGCTTAGAAAACTAAGCTTACTTTTATTACTATTATTATTTTTATTATTATTATTATTATTATTATTACTATTATTATTATTATTTTTATTATTATTATTATTATTATTATTATTGTTATTATTATTATTATTATTATTATTAAAAACTTATATTAAACAGACAGAAAACGTCGTATTCTGACACAAAAAAACGAATTACGTTATAGACTTGACGAGAACGGCGTATCTCGGACTCTTATAGGACTCTTATAGGGTCAAAAAGTATCAGTTTGGATTAAAACAAATTATTTTTGTTGAGTCTCAGTCTGAATTGTTTATCAGTTCAAACAAAAACGGCTTATTTTAGACGATCTTTTGCTTTGAACAAAAAAACTTACATCGAACAGACTAAAAACGTATTAATCTGGCATAAAAGAGCAATTTATGTATCACTTTGGATAAAGGCAGCTAATCCTATTCGTTTCATTGCTTAAAATAGACAAAATTGTTAACAAATCTAACAAAAACGCTGTATTCTAGCACAAAATACTAATTACATTATAGTTTCGACGAGAATAGCTTATTTGGAATGATTCATGCTTCCAAACGAGTAAATTTTTATTAAACAGATGCCAAACATCATGTTTTGTCCTATAAAGACATTTTATATTGCAGTTTGTATTAAAACAAAATATTTTCGTTGATTCTTTGTTAGAAGCAGCAAACCTAACATTAAAGAATCTGAAAACTTTGTATTCGGACACAAACCACCGAATTTTGTATCAGTTTAGACAAAAACCGTTGATTTTCGACAATATTTTGCTTTGAACAAGAAAACTTATATCAAACTGACTAAAAACGTCTTATTTTAGCACAAAACAAAAGATTTGCGTTATAGTCTTAACGAGAGCTGTTAATTTCAAACGGTTCTATGCTTTGAAACGAGTAAACTTTCACTGTACAGAGGAAAAACATCTTATTTCGCCTTTTAAAAACGATTCATGCCACAGTTTGGATAAAAACCAATTATTTTCGTTAATTCATTGTTACAAACATAAACCTTACATCAAAGTAACTGAAAACCCCTTATTCAGGCACAGAAATTCGAATTACGTTTCAGTCTGGACAAAAACTGCTTACTTTAGACGATCCTTTGTTTTGAATACAAAAACTTACATTAAAAAGATTAAAAACGTCTTATTCTGGCTGAAAACTGCAAATTATATATTACTCTAGATAAAAGCAATTTATCCTGATTACTCCTTTACTTAGAATAGAGTAAACTTGTATAAAACTTAATGAAAACTTTAAATTTCGTCTCAAAGAAATAATTTACGTTATAGTTTTGACCAGCACTGTTTATTTCAAACGATTTTATGATTCGAAACTAATGAACTTTTATGGGGCAGATGCAAAACCACATATTACCATATAAAGCGTTGTTTTAAAGCAAATTATTACCTTTTGCAAAAAGAAATTTCACGTCAAAGAAACTGAAAACTTCGTATCCATACATAAATATCGAATTACGTATCAGTTCAGGCAAATACAGCTTATTTTAAACGATTCCTTGCTATAAACAAGAAAAATTTTATCAAGCATATTGAAAACGTCTTATTCTCGAAAATAAGAGCAAATTATGTATCAGTTTTAACAAAAGCGGATTACTCTGTTTGATTGTATGCTTAGAGTAGAGTAAACTACTATAAAACGTAATGAAAACTCTATATTCAAGCTCAAAAGAACAAATTACGTTATAGTTTTGACTAAAAAAAAATATTTCGGACGATTACATACTTCGAAGTAAGCAAACTTTAATTGAACAAGTGCAAAAGCTAATACTTTGCTTTAAAATAACAATTTATGTGGTAAAATGGTATTTTGCATCTGTCCTATAAAAGTTTACTCGTTTCGCTTCATTGAATCATTCGAAATAAATTATTTTGACACAACAACAATGAAAATAATTTGTTTTTGTTTAAACTGTAACATAAGTCGCTTTTATAAAACGAACTAAGACGTTTGGCTGCTGTTTAGTAAAAGTTTTCTCGTTTGGGGGCATAAAATCGTTTGAAATTAAGAGTTCTGGTCAAAACTATAACGTAAATTATTTCTTTGTTAAAATTATCACTTTAAAGATTTGCGTTATAGTCTTGACGAGAACTGTTAATTTCAACGATTCTATGCTTTGAAACCAGTATACTTTCACTGAACAGAGGCAAAACGTCTAATTTCGCTTTTAAAAAACGATTTATGTCACAGAAAATCAAATTACGTTTCAGTCTAGACACAAATTGCTTATTTTAGACGATTCTTTCTTTTGAACACGAAAACTTACATTAAAAAGATTAAAAACGTCTCATTTCTCAATTTAAACTCATTTTAAAACTGGTATAAAAACATTTACTATACAAAAGTTAATAATAATAATAATAATAATAATAATAATAATAATAATAATAATAACAATAATAATAATAATAATAATAATAATAATAATAATAGTAATAGTAACAAAAGTAATAATAATAATAATACTTTTAATAAGGAAAAATGGAGCTTATTTTGTGTGTTACATGAGCGTTTTCTCATTTCTATGCATAAGCCATTTAATAGTTTTTAATATTTAACAAAAATTTGCATTAAAATAAAATGTTTGAAAAACTGAAATTAAACTAAATTAAGTGTGTCTAACAATTTAGTAGAGAAAAAAGGAGGAGACATAAAAGTCACTAAAGTCTTAGAGTTGTCTTTAGTCGTCATATTAATAACAATAACATTTATAATAACAATACTAGTAGTACTAAATTTGCTTATATGCAAGCGCTAAATTAAGGTAACAGTTTTTTTGTTTTTTGCTTATATCTCGAAAACAGTTACTCCTATCAATTTTTACTTTTTCACCAAAATTAAGGTGATAAAATTTCCTACAAAATAGTTATTTGCATTTTTCATGTAGAACTAACCATAAGCGAGATATAAGTTTGAAAATAATTAATAATTAAAAAAAAGTGTTTTAACAGAAAATGTCTTGTGATTTATAAAATACACTTAATTTATTGGGTCCAATACTGTATTAGAAGAAAAAGGAGGTGACATAAAAGTCACTGAAGTCTTCAGAGTCGTTTTTAAATGCTGCATTTTTGTCTTCGTCTCAAACATTGAAAACTGAATTACATTTTTGTTCAGTAACAGTTACAGTTTTCTTATTGGTTTTTTGCTTATATCTCGAAAACAGTTACTCCTATCAAATTTTATCTTTCTTTCAAAATTAAAGCTGATAAAATTCCCAACAAAATAGTTATTTACATTTTTCTTGTAGGACCAAGCATAAACGAGTTATAGAGTTGGATATAAATAATATTTAACAAAAATTTGCTATAAAATAAAATGCTTGAAAAACTTGAATTAAACTAAATTAATTGTGTCTAACACTTTAGTAGAGGAAAAAGGAGAAGACATAAAAGTCACTAAATGTTTCAGAGTCGTCTTTAGTCGTCATATTAATAACAATAACATTAATAATAATAATACTAATAGTACTAAATTTGCTTATATGCAAACGCTTAATTAAGGTAACAGTGTTTTGGTTTCTTGCTTATATCTCGAAAACAGTTACTCCAATCAATTTTTATCTTTTTACTAAAATTCAAGCTGATAAAATTTCCTACAAAATAGTTATTTGCATTTTTCATGTAGGACTAACCATAAGCGAGATATATGATTGAAAATAATTAATATTTAAAAAAAAGTGCTTTAACAGAAAATGTCTTGTGATTTAAAATACACTTAATTTATTGGGTCCAATACTTTATTAGAAGAAAAAGGAAGTGACATAAAAGTCACTGAAGTCTTCAGAGTCGTTTTTAAATGCTGCAGTTTCGTCTTCGTCTCAAACATTGAAAACCGAATTACATTTTTGTTCAGTAACAGTCACAGTTTTCTTATTGATTTTTTGCTTATATCTCGAAAACAGTTACTCCTATTAATTTTTATCTTTTTTTCAAAATTAAAGCTGATAAAATTTCCTACAAAATAGTTATTTGCATTTTTCTTGTAGGACCAACCATAAGCGAGTTATAGAGTTGGATATAAATAATATTTAACAAAAATTTGCTTTAAAATAAAATGTTTGAAAAACTGAAATTAATCTAATTTAATTGTGTCTAACACTTTAGTAGAGGAAAAAGAAGAAAACATAAAAGTCACTAAAGGTTTCAAAGTTGTCTTTAATCGTAATATTAATAACAATAACATAAATAATAATTATACTAATAGTACTAAATTTGCTTATATGCAAACGCTTCATTAAGGTAACAGTGTTTTGGTTTCTTGCTTATATCTCGAAAACAGTTACTCCTATCAATTTTTATCTTTTTACTAAAATTAAAGCTGATAAAATTTCCTACAAAATAGTTAATTGCATTTTTAATGTAGGACTAACCATAAGCGAGATATAAGTTTGAAAATAATTAAAATTTAAAAAAAAGTGCTTCAACAGAAAATGTCTTGTGATTTAAAATACACTTAATTTATTGGGTCCAATACTTTATTAGAAGAAAAAAGAGGTGACAGAAAGGTCACTGAAGTCTTTAGAGTCGTTTGTAAATGCTGCATTTTCGTCTTCGTCTCAAACATTGAAAACTGAATTACATTTTTGTTCAGTAACAGTTACAGTTTTCTTATTGGTTTTTTGCTTATATCTCGAAAACAGTTACTCCTATCAATTTTTATCTTTCTTTTAAAATTAAAGCTGATAAAGCTTCCTACAAAATAGTTGTTTGCATTTTTCTTGTAGGACCAACCATAAGCGAGTTATAGAGTTGGATATAAATAATATTTAACAAAAATTTGCTTTAAATAAAATGTTTGAAAAACCGAAGTTAAACTAAATTAATTGAGTCTAACACTTTAGTAGAGAAAAAAGAAAAAGACATAAAAGTCACCAAAGTCTTCAGAATCGTTTTTAGTCGTCATATTAATAACAATAACATTATTAATAATAATACTAATAGTACTAAATCTGCTTATATGCAAGCGCTTTATTAAGGTAACAGTTTTTTGGTTTCTTGCTTATATCTCGAAAACAGTTACTCCTATCAATTTTTATCTTTTTTTCAAAATTAAAGCTGATAAAATTTCCTACAAAATAGTTATTTGCATTTTTCTTGTAGGACCAACCATAAGCGAGTTATAGAGTTGGATATAAATAATATTTAACAAAAATTTGCTTTAAAATAAAATGTTTGAAAAACTGAAATTAAACTAATTTAATTGTGTCTAACACTTTAGTAGAGGAAAAAAAAGAAGACATAAAAGTCACTAAAGGTTTCAAAGTTGTCTTTAATCGTCATATTAATAACAATAACATTAATAATAATAATACTAATAGTACTAAATTTGCTCATATGCAAACGCTTAATTAAGGTAACAGTGTTTTGGTTTCTTGCTCATATCTCGAAAACAGTTACTCCTATCAATTTTTATCTTTTTACTAAAATTCAAGCTGATAAAATTTCCTACAAAATAATTATTTGCATTTTTTATGTAGGACTAACCATAAGCGAGATATAAGATTGAAAATAATTAATATTTAAAAAAGAAGTGCTTTAACAGAAAATGTCTTGTGATTTAAAATACACTTAATTTATTAGGTCCAATACTTTATTAGAAGAAAAAGGAAGTGACATAAAAGTCACTGAAGTCTTCAGAGTCGTTTTTAAATGCTGCAGTTTCGTCTTCGTCTCAAACATTGAAAACCGAATTACATTTTTGTTCAGTAACAGTCACAGTTTTCTTATTGGTTTTTTGCTTATATCTCGAAAACAGTTACTCCTATCAATTTTTATCTTTCTTTCAAAATTAAAGCTGATAAAATTTCCTACAAAATAGTTATTTGCATTTTTCTTGAACGACCAACCATAAGCGAGTTATAGAGTTGGATATAAATAATATTTAACAAAAATTTGCTTTAAAATAAAATGTTTGAAAAACTGAAATTAAACTAATTTAATTGTGTCTAACACTTTAGTAGAGGAAAAAGAAGAAGACATAAAAGTCACTAAAAGTTTCAAAGTTGTCTTTAATCGTCATATTAATAACAATAACATTAATAATAATAATACTAATAGTACTAAATTTGCTAATATGCAAACGCTTAATTAAGGTAACAGTGTTTTGGTTTCTTGCTCATATCTCGAAAACAGTTACTCCTATCAACTTTTATCTTTTTACTAAAATTCAAGCTGATAAAATTTCCTACAAAATAATTATTTGCATTTTTTATGTAGGACTAACCATAAGCGAGATATAAGATTGAAAATAATTAATATTTAAAAAAGAAGTGCTTTAACAGAAAATGTCTTGTGATTTAAAATACACTTAATTTATTAGGTCCAATACTTTATTAGAAAAAAAGGGGGTGACATATAAGTCACTGAAGTCTTCAGAGTCGATTTTAAATGCTGCATTTTCGTCTTCGTCTCAAACATTGAAAACTGAATTACATTTTTGTTCTGAAACGGTAACAGTTTTTACATTGGTTTTTTGCTTATATTTCGAAAACAGTTACTCCTATCAATTTTTATCTTTCTTTCAAAATTAAAGCTGATAACATTTCCTACAAAATAGTTATTTGCATTTTTCTTGTAGGACCAACCATAAGCGAGTTATAAAGTTGGATATAAATAATATTTAACAAAAACTTGCTTAAAAATAAAATGTTTGAAATACTGAAATTAAACTAAATTAATTGTGTCTAACACTTTAGTAGAGAAAAAAGAAAAAGACATAAAAGTCACCAAAGTCTTCAAAATCGTTTTTAGTCGTCATATTAATAACAATAACATTAATAATAATAATACTAATAGTACTAAATCTGCTTATATGCAAGCGCTTTATTAAGGTAACAGTTTTTTGGTTTCTTGCTTATATCTCGAAAACAGTTACTCCTATGAATTTTTGTCTTTTTTTCAAAATTAAAGCTGAAAAAATTTCCTACAAAATAGTTATTTGCATTTTTCTTGTAGGACCAACCATAAGCGAGTTATAAAGTTGGATATAAATAATTTTTAACAAAAATTTGCTTTAAAATAAAATGTTTGAAAAACTGAAATTAAACTAATTTAATTGTGTCTAACACTTTAGTAGAGGAAAAAGGAAAAAACATAAAAGTCACTAAAGGTTTCAGAGTTGTCTTTAGTTGTCATATTAATAACAATAACATTAATAATAATAATACTAATAGTACTAAATTTGCTTATATGCAAACGCTTAATTAAGGTAACAGTGTTTTGGTTTCTTGCTTATATCTCGAAAACAGTTACTCCTATCAATTTTTATCTTTTTACTAAAATTCAAGCTGATAAAATTTCCTATAAAATAGTTATTTGCATTTTTCATGTAGGACTAACCATAAGCGAGATATATGATTGAAAATAATTAATATTTAAAAAAAAAGTGCTTTAACAGAAAATGTCTTGTGATTTAAAATACACTTAATTTATTGGGTCCAATACTTTATTAGAAGAAAAAGGAAGTGACATAAAAGTCACTGAAGTCTTCAGAGTCGTTTTTAAATGCTGCAGTTTCGTCTTCGTCTCAAACATTGAAAACTGAATTACATTTTTGTTCAGTAACAGTCACAGTTTTCTTATTGGTTTTTTGCTTATATCTCGAAAACAGTTACTCCTATCAATTTATATCTTTTTGTCAAAATTAAAGCTGATAAAATTTCCTACAAAATAGTTATTTGCATTTTTCTTGTAGGACCAACCATAAGCGAGTTATAGAGTTGGATATAAATAATATTTAACAAAAATTTGCTTTAAAATAAAATGTTTGAAAAACTGAAATTAAACTAATTTAATTGTGTCTAACACTTTAGTAGAGGAAAAAGGAAAAGACATAAAAGTCACTAAAGGTTTCAGAGTTGTCTTTAGTTGTCATATTAATAACAATAACATTAATAATAATAATACTAATAGTACTAAATTTGCTTATATGCAAACGCTTAATTAAGGTAACAGTGTTTTGGTTTCTTGCTTATATCTCGAAAACAGTTACTCCTATCAATTTTTATCTTTTTACTAAAATTCAAGCTGATAAAATTTCCTATAAAATAGTTATTTGCATTTTTCATGTAGGACTAACCATAAGCGAGATATATGATTGAAAATAATTAATATTTAAAAAAAAAGTGCTTTAACAGAAAATGTCTTGTGATTTAAAATACACTTAATTTATTGGGTCCAATACTTTATTAGAAGAAAAAGGAAGTGACATAAAAGTCACTGAAGTCTTCAGAGTCGTTTTTAAATGCTGCAGTTTCGTCTTCGTCTCAAACATTGAAAACCGAATTACATTTTTGTTCAGTAACAGTCACAGTTTTCTTATTGGTTTTTTGCTTATATCTCGAAAACAGTTACTCCTATCAATTTTTATCTTTTTACTAAAATTCAAGCTGATAAAATTTCCTACAAAATAATTATTTGCATTTTTTATGTAGGACTAACCATAAGCGAGATATAAGATTGAAAATAATTAATATTTAAAAAAGAAGTGCTTTAACAGAAAATGTCTTGTGATTTAAAATACACTTAATTTATTAGGTCCAATACTTTATTAGAAGAAAAAGGAAGTGACATAAAAGTCACTGAAGTCTTCAGAGTCGTTTTTAAATGCTGCAGTTTCGTCTTCGTCTCAAACATTGAAAACCGAATTACATTTTTGTTCAGTAACAGTCACAGTTTTCTTATTGGTTTTTTGCTTATATCTCGAAAACAGTTACTCCTATCAATTTTTATCTTTCTTTCAAAATTAAAGCTGATAAAATTTCCTACAAAATAGTTATTTGCATTTTTCTTGAACGACCAACCATAAGCGAGTTATAGAGTTGGATATAAATAATATTTAACAAAAATTTGCTTTAAAATAAAATGTTTGAAAAACTGAAATTAAACTAATTTAATTGTGTCTAACACTTTAGTAGAGGAAAAAGAAGAAGACATAAAAGTCACTAAAAGTTTCAAAGTTGTCTTTAATCGTCATATTAATAACAATAACATTAATAATAATAATACTAATAGTACTAAATTTGCTAATATGCAAACGCTTAATTAAGGTAACAGTGTTTTGGTTTCTTGCTCATATCTCGAAAACAGTTACTCCTATCAACTTTTATCTTTTTACTAAAATTCAAGCTGATAAAATTTCCTACAAAATAATTATTTGCATTTTTTATGTAGGACTAACCATAAGCGAGATATAAGATTGAAAATAATTAATATTTAAAAAAGAAGTGCTTTAACAGAAAATGTCTTGTGATTTAAAATACACTTAATTTATTAGGTCCAATACTTTATTAGAAAAAAAGGGGGTGACATATAAGTCACTGAAGTCTTCAGAGTCGATTTTAAATGCTGCATTTTCGTCTTCGTCTCAAACATTGAAAACTGAATTACATTTTTGTTCTGAAACGGTAACAGTTTTTACATTGGTTTTTTGCTTATATTTCGAAAACAGTTACTCCTATCAATTTTTATCTTTCTTTCAAAATTAAAGCTGATAACATTTCCTACAAAATAGTTATTTGCATTTTTCTTGTAGGACCAACCATAAGCGAGTTATAAAGTTGGATATAAATAATATTTAACAAAAACTTGCTTAAAAATAAAATGTTTGAAATACTGAAATTAAACTAAATTAATTGTGTCTAACACTTTAGTAGAGAAAAAAGAAAAAGACATAAAAGTCACCAAAGTCTTCAAAATCGTTTTTAGTCGTCATATTAATAACAATAACATTAATAATAATAATACTAATAGTACTAAATCTGCTTATATGCAAGCGCTTTATTAAGGTAACAGTTTTTTGGTTTCTTGCTTATATCTCGAAAACAGTTACTCCTATGAATTTTTGTCTTTTTTTCAAAATTAAAGCTGAAAAAATTTCCTACAAAATAGTTATTTGCATTTTTCTTGTAGGACCAACCATAAGCGAGTTATAAAGTTGGATATAAATAATTTTTAACAAAAATTTGCTTTAAAATAAAATGTTTGAAAAACTGAAATTAAACTAATTTAATTGTGTCTAACACTTTAGTAGAGGAAAAAGGAAAAAACATAAAAGTCACTAAAGGTTTCAGAGTTGTCTTTAGTTGTCATATTAATAACAATAACATTAATAATAATAATACTAATAGTACTAAATTTGCTTATATGCAAACGCTTAATTAAGGTAACAGTGTTTTGGTTTCTTGCTTATATCTCGAAAACAGTTACTCCTATCAATTTTTATCTTTTTACTAAAATTCAAGCTGATAAAATTTCCTATAAAATAGTTATTTGCATTTTTCATGTAGGACTAACCATAAGCGAGATATATGATTGAAAATAATTAATATTTAAAAAAAAAGTGCTTTAACAGAAAATGTCTTGTGATTTAAAATACACTTAATTTATTGGGTCCAATACTTTATTAGAAGAAAAAGGAAGTGACATAAAAGTCACTGAAGTCTTCAGAGTCGTTTTTAAATGCTGCAGTTTCGTCTTCGTCTCAAACATTGAAAACTGAATTACATTTTTGTTCAGTAACAGTCACAGTTTTCTTATTGGTTTTTTGCTTATATCTCGAAAACAGTTACTCCTATGAATTTTTGTCTTTCTTTCAAAATTAAAGCTGATAAAATATTCTACAAAATAGTTATTTGCATTTTTCTTGTAGGACCAACCATAAGCGAGTTATAGAGTTGGATATAAATAATATTTAACAAAAATTTGCTTTAAAATAAAATGTTTGAAAAACTGAAATTAAACTAATTTAACTGTGTCTAACACTTTAGTAGAGAAAAAAGGAAAAGACATAAAAGTCACTAAAGGTTTCAGAGTTGTCTTTAGTTGTCATATTAATAACAATAACATTAATAATAATAATACTAATAGTACTAAATTTGCTTAAATGCAAACGCTTAATTAAGGTAACAGTGTTTTGGTTTCTTGCTTATATCTCGAAAACAGTTACTCTTATCAATTTTTATCTTTTTACTAAAATTCAAGCTGATAAAATTTCCTACAAAATAGTTATTTGCATTTTTCATGTAGGACTAACCATAAGCGAGATATATGATTGAAAATAATTAATATTTAAAAAAAAAGTGCTTTAACAGAAAATGTCTTGTGATTTAAAATACACTTAATTTATTAGGTCCAATACTTTATTAAAAAAAAAAAAGGAGGTGACATATAAGTCACTGAAGTCTTCAGAGTCGATTTTAAATGCTGCATTTTCGTCTTCGTCTCAAACATTGAAAACTGAATTACATTTTTGTTCTGAAACGGTAACAGTTTTTACTTTGGTTTTTTGCTTATATCTCGAAAACAGTTACTCCTATCAATTTTTATCTTTCTTTCAAAATTAAAGCTGATAACATTTCCTACAAAATAGTTATTTGCATTTTTCTTGTAGGACCAACCATAAGCGAGTTATATAGTTGGATATAAATAATATTTAACAAAAACTTGCTTAAAAATAAAATGTTTGAAATACTGAAATTAAACTAAATTAATTGTGTCTAACACTTTAGTAGAGAAAAAAGAAAAAGACATAAAAGTCACCAAAGTCTTCAGAATCGTTTTTAGTCGTCATATTAATAACAATAACATTAATAATAATAATACTAATAGTACTAAATCTGCTTATATGCAAGCGCTTTATTAAGGTAACAGTTTTTTGGTTTCTTGCTTATATCTCGAAAACAGTTACTCCTATGAATTTTTGTCTTTTTTTCAAAATTAAAGCTGATAAAATATTCTACAAAATAGTTATTTGCATTTTTCTTGTAGGACCAACCATAAGCGAGTTATAGAGTTGGATATAAATAATATTTAACAAAAATTTGCTTTAAAATAAAATGTTTGAAAAACTGAAATTAAACTAATTTAACTGTGTCTAACACTTTAGTAGAGAAAAAAGGAAAAGACATAAAAGTCACTAAAGGTTTCAGAGTTGTCTTTAGTTGTCATATTAATAACAATAACATTAATAATAATAATACTAATAGTACTAAATTTGCTTATATGCAAACGCTTAATTAAGGTAACAGATTTTGGTTTCTTGCTTATATCTCGAAAACAGTTACTCCTATCAATTTTTATCTTTTTACTAAAATTCAAGCTGATAAAATTTCCTACAAAATAGTTATTTGCATTTTTCATGTAGGACTAACCATAAGCGAGATATATGATTGAAAATAATTAATATTTAAAAAAAAAGTGCTTTAACAGAAAATGTCTTGTGATTTAAAATACACTTAATTTATTGGGTCCAATACTTTATTAGAAGAAAAAGGAAGTGACATAAAAGTCACTGAAGTCTTCAGAGTCGTTTTTAAATGCTGCAGTTTCGTCTTCGTCTCAAACATTGAAAACCGAATTACATTTTTGTTCAGTAACAGTCACAGTTTTCTTATTCGTTTTTTGCTTATATCTCGAAAACAGTTACTCCTATCAATTTTTATCTTTCTTTCAAAATTAAAGCTGATAAAATTTCCTACAAAATAGTTATTTGCATTTTTCTTGTAGGACCAACCATAAGCGAGTTATAGAGTTGGATATAAATAATATTTAACAAAAATTTGCTTTAAAATAAAATGTTTGAAAAACTGAAATTAAACTAATTTAATTGTGTCTAACACTTTAGTAGAGGAAAAAGAAGAAGACATAAAAGTCACTAAAGGTTTCAAAGTTGTCTTTAATCGTCATATTAATAACAATAACATTAATAATAATAATACTAATAGTACTAAATTTGCTTATATGCAAACGCTTAATTAAGGTAACAGTGTTTTGGTTTCTTGCTCATATCTCGAAAACAGTTACTCCTATCAATTTTTATCTTTTTACTAAAATTCAAGCTGATAAAATTTCCTACAAAATAGTTATTTGCATTTTTTGTGTAGGACTAACCATAAGCGAGATATAAGATTGAAAATAATTAATATTTAAAAAAGAAGTGCTTTAACAGAAAATGTCTTGTGATTTAAATTACACTTAATTTATTAGGTCCAATACTTTATTAAAAAAAAAGGGGGTGAAATATAAGTCACTGAAGTCTTCAGAGTCGATTTTAAATGCTGCATTTTCGTCTTCGTCTCAAACATTGAAAACTGAATTACATTTTTGTTCTGAAACGGTAACAGTTTTTACTTTGGTTTTTTGCTTATATCTCGAAAACAGTTACTCCTATCAATTTTTATCTTTCTTTCAAAATTAAAGCTGATAACATTTCCTACAAAATAGTTATTTGCATTTTTCTTGTAGGACCAACCATAAGCGAGTTATAAAGTTGGATATAAATAATATTTAACAAAAACTTGCTTAAAAATAAAATGTTTGAAATACTGAAATTAAACTAAATTAATTGTGTCTAACACTTTAGTAGAGAAAAAAGAAAAAGACATAAAAGTCACCAAAGTCTTCAGAATCGTTTTTAGTCGTCATATTAATAACAATAACATTAATAATAATAATACTAATAGTACTAAATCTGCTTATATGCAAGCGCTTTATTAAGGTAACAGTTTTTTGGTTTCTTGCTTATATCTCGAAAACAGTTACTCCTATGAATTTTTGTCTTTCTTTCAAAATTAAAGCTGATAAAATATTCTACAAAATAGTTATTTGCATTTTTCTTGTAGGACCAACCATAAGCGAGTTATAGAGTTGAATATAAATAATATTTAACAAAAATTTGCTTTAAAATAAAATGTTTGAAAAACTGAAATTAAACTAATTTAACTGTGTCTAACACTTTAGTAGAGAAAAAAGGAAAAGACATAAAAGTCACTAAAGGTTTCAGAGTTGTCTTTAGTTGTCATATTAATAACAATAACATTAATAATAATAATACTAATAGTACTATATTTGCTTATATGCAAACGCTTAATTAAGGTAACAGTGTTTTGGTTTCTTGCTTATATCTCGAAAACAGTTACTCCAATCAATTTTTATCTTTTTACTAAAATTCAAGCTGATAAAATTTCCTACAAAATAGTTATTTGCATTTTTCATGTAGGACTAACCATAAGCGAGATATATGATTGAAAATATTTAATATTTAAAAAAAAAGTGCTTTAACAGAAAATGTCTTGTGATTTAAAATACACTTAATTTATTGGGTCCAATACTGTATTAGAAGAAAAAGAAAGTGACATAAAAGTCACTGAAGTCTTCAGAGTCGTTTTTAAATGCTGCAGTTTCGTCTTCGTCTCAAACATTGAAAACCGAATTACATTTTTGTTCAGTAACAGTCACAGTTTTCTTATTGATTTTTTGCTTATATCTCGAAAACAGTTACTCCTATCAATTTTTTTCTTTTTTTCGAAATTAAAGCTGATAAAATTTCCTACAAAATAGTTATTTGCATTTTTCTTGTAGGACCAACCATAAGCGAGTTATAGAGTTGGATATAAATAATATTTAACAAAAATTTGCTTTAAAATAAAATGTTTGAAAAACTGAAATTAAACTAATTTAATTGTGTCTAACACTTTAGTAGAGGAAAAAGAAGAAGACATAAAAGTCACTAAAGGTTTCAAAGTTGTCTTTAATCGTAATATTAATAATAATAACATTAATAATAATAATACTAATAGTACTAAATTTGCTTATATGCAAACGCTTAATTAAGGTAACAGTGTTTTGGTTTCTTGCTTATATCTCGAAAACAGTTACTCCTATCAATTTTTATCTTTTTATTAAAATTAAAGCTGATAAAATTTCCTACAAAATAGTTAATTGCATTTTTAATGTAGGACTAACCATAAGCGAGATATAAGTTTGAAAATAATTAAAATTTAAAAAAAAGTGCTTCAACAGAAAATGTCTTGTGATTTAAAATACACTTAATTTATTGGGTCCAATACTTTATTAGAAGAAAAAAGAGGTGACAGAAAGGTCACTGAAGTCTTCAGAGTCGTTTGTAAATGCTGCATTTTCGTCTTCGTCTCAAACATTGAAAACTGAATTACATTTTTGTTCAGTAACTGTTACAGTTTTCTTATTGGTTTTTTGCTTATATCTCGAAAACAGTTACTCCTATCAATTTTTATCTTTCTTTTAAAATTAAAGCTGATAAAGCTTCCTACAAAATAGTTGTTTGCATTTTTCTTGTAGGACCAACCATAAGCGAGTTATAGAGTTGGATATAAATAATATTTAACAAAAATTTGCTTTAAATAAAATGTTTGAAAAACCGAAATTAAACTAAATTAATTGAGTCTAACACTTTAGTAGAGAAAAAAGAAAAAGACATAAAAGTCACCAAAGTCTTCAGAATCGTTTTTAGTCGTCATATTAATAACAATAACATTATTAATAATAATACTAATAGTACTAAATCTGCTTATATGCAAGCGCTTTATTAAGGTAACAGTTTTTTGGTTTCTTGCTTATATCTCGAAAACAGTTACTCCTATCAATTTTTATCTTTTTTTCAAAATTAAAGCTGATAAAATTTCCTTCAAAATAGTTATTTGCATTTTTCTTGTAGGACCAACCATAAGCGAGTTATAGAGTTGGATATAAATAATATTTAACAAAAATTTGCATTAAAATAAAATGTTTGAAAAACTGAAATTAAACTAATTTAATTGTGTCTAACACTTTAGTAGAGGAAAAAGAAGAAGACATAAAAGTTACTAAAGGTTTCAAAGTTGTCTTTAATCGTCATATTAATAACAATAACATTAATAATAATAATACTAATAGTACTAAATTTGCTTATATGCAAACGCTTAATTAAGGTAACAGTGTTTTGGTTTCTTGCTCATATCTCGAAAACAGTTACTCCTATCAATTTTTATCTTTTTACTAAAATTCAAGCTGATAAAATTTCCTACAAAATAATTATTTGCATTTTTTATGTAGGACTAACCATAAGCGAGATATAAGATTGAAAATAATTAATATTTAAAAAAGAAGTGCTTTAACAGAAAATGTCTTGTGATTTAAAATACACTTAATTTATTAGGTCCAATACTTTATTAGAAAAAAAGGGGGTGACATATAAGTCACTGAAGTCTTCAGAGTCGATTTTAAATGCTGCATTTTCGTCTTAGTCTCAAACATTGAAAACTGAATTATATTTTTGTTCTGAAACGGTAACAGTTTTTACTTTGGTTTTTTGCTTATATCTCGAAAACAGTTACTCCTATCAATTTTTATCTTTCTTTCAAAATTAAAGCTGATAACATTTCCTACAAAATAGTTATTTGCATTTTTCTTGTAGGACCAACCATAAGCGAGTTATAAAGTTGGATATAAATAATATTTAACAAAAACTTGCTTAAAAATAAAATGTTTGAAATACTGAAATTAAACTAAATTAATTGTGTCTAACACTTTAGTAGAGAAAAAAGAAAAAGACATAAAAGTCACCAAAGTCTTCAGAATCGTTTTTAGTCGTCATATTAATAACAATAACATTAATAATAATAATACTAATAGTACTAAATTTGCTAATATGCAAACGCTTTATTAAGGTAACAGTGTTTTGGTTTCTTGCTCATATCTCGAAAACAGTTACTCCTATCAACTTTTATCTTTTTACTAAAATTCAAGCTGATAAAATTTCCTACAAAATAATTATTTGCATTTTTTATGTAGGACTAACCATAAGCGAGATATAAGATTGAAAATAATTAATATTTAAAAAAGAAGTGCTTTAACAGAAAATGTCTTGTGATTTAAAATACACTTAATTTATTAGGTCCAATACTTTATTAGAAAAAAAGGGGGTGACATATAAGTCACTGAAGTCTTCAGAGTCGTTTTTAAATGCTGCAGTTTCGTCTTCGTCTCAAACATTGAAAACTGAATTACATTTTTGTTCAGTAACAGTCACAGTTTTCTTATTGGTTTTTTGCTTATATCTCGAAAACAGTTACTCCTATCAATTTTTATCTTTCTTTCAAAATTAAAGCTGATAACATTTCCTACAAAATAGTTATTTGCATTTTTCTTGTAGGACCAACCATAAGCGAGTTATAGAGTTGAATATAAATAATTTTTAACAAAATTTTGCTTTAAAATAAAATGTTTGAAAAACTGAAATTAAACTAATTTAATTGTGTCTAACACTTCAGTAGAGGAAAAAGGAAAAGACATAAAAGTCACTAAAAGTTTCAGAGTTGTCTTTAGTTGTCATATTAATAACAATAACATTAATAATAATAATACTAATAGTACTAAATTTGCTTATATGCAAACGCTTAATTAAGGTAACAGTGTTTTGGTTTCTTGCTTATATCTCGAAAACAGTTACTCTTATCAATTTTTATCTTTCTACTAAAATTCAAGCTGATAAAATTTCCTATAAAATAGTTATTTGCATTTTTCATGTAGGACTAACCATAAGCGAGATATATGATTGAAAATAATTAATATTTAAAAAAAAAGTGCTTTAACAGAAAATGTCTTGTGATTTAAAATACACTTAATTTATTGGGTCCAATACTTTATTAGAAGAAAAAGGAAGTGACATAAAAGTCACTGAAGTCTTCAGAGTCGTTTTTAAATGCTGCAGTTTCGTCTTCGTCTCAAACATTGAAAACTGAATTACATTTTTGTTCAGTAACAGTCACAGTTTTCTTATTGGTTTTTTGCTTATATCTCGAAAACAGTTACTCCTATCAATTTTTATCTTTCTGTCAAAATTAAAGCTGATAAAATTTCCTACAAAATAAATATTTGCATTTTTCTTGTAGGACCAACCATAAGCGAGTTATAGAGTTGGATATAAATAATATTTAACAAAAATTTGCTTTAAAATAAAATGTTTGAAAAACTGAAATTAAACTAATTTAATTGTGTCTAACACTTTAGTAGAGGAAAAAGAAGAAGACATAAAAGTCACTAAAGGTTTCAAAGTTGTCTTTAATCGTCATATTAATAACAATAACATTCATAATAATAATACTAATAGTACTAAATTTGCTTATATGCAAACGCTTAATTAAGGTAACAGTGTTTTGGTTTCTTGCTCATATCTCGAAAACAGTTACTCCTATCAATTTTTATCTTTCTTTTAAAATTAAAGCTGATAACATTTCCTACAAAATAGTTATTTGCATTTTTCTTGTGGGACCAACCATAAGCGAGTTATAAAGTTGGATATAAATAATATTTAACAAAAACTTGCTTAAAAATAAAATGTTTGAAATACTGAAATTAAACTAAATTAATTGTGTCTAACACTTTAGTAGAGAAAAAAGAAAAAGACATAAAAGTCACCAAAGTCTTCAGAATCGTTTTTAGTCGTCATATTAATAACAATAACATTAATAATAATATTACTAATAGTACTAAATCTGCTTATATGCAAGCGCTTTATTAAGGTAACAGTTTTTTGGTTTCTTGCTTATATCTCGAAAACAGTTACTCCTATGAATTTTTGTCTTTTTTTCAAAATTAAAGCTGATAAAATTTCCTACAAAATAGTTATTTGCATTTTTCTTGTAGGACCAACCATAAGCGAGTTATAGAGTTGGATATAAATACTTTTTAACAAAAATTTGCTTTAAAATAAAATGTTTGAAAAACTGAAATTAAACTAATTTAATTGTGTCTAACACTTTAGTAGAGGAAAAAGGAAAAGACATAAAAGTCACTAAAGGTTTCAGAGTTGTCTTTAGTTGTCATATTAATAACAATAACATTAATAATAATAATACTAATAGTACTAAATTTGCTTATATGCAAACGCTTAATTAAGGTAACAGTGTTTTGGTTTCTTGCTTATATCTCGAAAACAGTTACTCCTATCAATTTTTATCTTTTTACTAAAATTCAAGCTGATAAAATTTCTTATAAAATAGTTATTTGCATTTTTCATGTAGGACTAACCATAAGCGAGATATATGATTGAAAATAATTAATATTTAAAAAAAAAGTGCTTTAACAGAAAATGTCTTGTGATTTAAAATACACTTAATTTATTGGGTCCAATACTTTATTAGAAGAAAAAGGAAGTGACATAAAAGTCACTGAAGTCTTCAGAATCGTTTTTAAATGCTGCAGTTTCGTCTTCGTCTCAAACATTGAAAACTGAATTACATTTTTGTTCAGTAACAGTCACAGTTTTCTTATTGGTTTTTTGCTTATATCTCGAAAACAGTTACTCCTATCAATTTTTAACTTCCTGTCAAAATTAAAGCTGATAAAATTTCCTACAAAATAGTTATTTGCATTTTTCTTGTAGGACCAACCATAAGCGAGTTATAGAGTTAGAAATAAATAATATTTAACAAAAATTTGCTTTAAAATAAAATGTTTGAAAAACTGAAACTAAACTAATTTAATTGTGTCTAACACTTTAGTAGAGGAAAAAGAAGAAGACATAAAAGTCACTAAAGGTTTCAAAGTTGTCTTTAATCGTCATATTAATAACAATAACATTAATAATAATAATAATACTAATAGTACTAAATTTGCTTATATGCAAACGCTTAATTAAGGTAACAGTGTTTTGGTTTCTTGCTCATATCTCGAAAACAGTTACTCCTATCAACTTTTATCTTTTTACTAAAATTCAAGCTGATAAAATTTCCTACAAAATAATTATTTGCATTTTTTATGTAGGACTAACCATAAGCGAGATATAAGATTGAAAATAATTAATATTTAAAAAAGAAGTGCTTTAACAAAAAATGTTTTGTGATTTAAAATACACTTAATTTATTAGGTCCAATACTTTATTAGAAAAAAAAGGGAGTGACATATAAGTCACTGAAGTTTTCAGAGTCGATTTTAAATGCTGCATTTTCGTCTTCGTCTCAAACATTGAATACTGAATTACATTTTTGTTCTGAAACGGTAACAGTTTTTACTTTGGTTTTTTGCTTATATCTCGAAAACAGTTACTCCTATCAATTTTTATCTTTCTTTCAAAATTAAAGCTGATAACATTTCCTACAAAATAGTTATTTGCATTTTTCTTGTAGGACCAACCATAAGCGAGTTATAAAGTTGGATATAAATAATATTTAACAAAAACTTGCTTAAAAATAAAATGTTTGAAATACTGAAATTAAACTAAATTAATTGTGTCTAACACTTTAGTAGAGAAAAAAGAAAAAGACATAAAAGTCACCAAAGTCTTCAAAATCGTTTTTAGTCGTCATATTAATAACAATAACATTAATAATAATAATAATACTAATAGTACTAAATCTGCTTATATGCAAGCGCTTTATTAAGGTAACAGTTTTTTGGTTTCTTGCTTATATCTCAAAAACAGTTACTCCTATGAATTTTTGTCTTTCTTGTCTTCTTCTTTTTCCTCTACTAAAGTGTTAGACACAATTAAATTAGCTTAATTTCAGTTTTTCAAACATTTTATTTTAAAGCAAATTTTTGTTAAATATTATTTATATCCAACTCTATAACTCGCTTATGGTTGGTCCTACAAGAAAAATGCAAATAACTATTTTGTAGGAAATTTTATCAGCTTTAATTTTGAAAAAGAGATAAAAATTGATAGGAGTAACTGTTTTCGAGATATAAGCAAAAAACCAATAGGAAAACTGTGACTGTTACTGAACAAAAATGTAATTCGGTTTTCAATGTTTGACACGAAGACGAAACTGCAGCATTTAAAAACGACTCTGAAGACTTCAGTGATTTTTATGTCACTTCCTTTTTCTTCTAATATAGTATTGGACCTAATAAATTAAGTGTATTTTAAATCACAAGACATTTTCTGTTAAAGCACTTTTTTTTTAAATATTAATTATTTTCAATCATATATCTCGCTTATGGTTAGTCCTACATGAAAAATGCAAATAACTATTTTGTAGGAAATTTTATCAGCTTAAATTTTAGTAAAAAGATAAAAATTGATAGGAGTAACTGTTTTCGAGATATAAGCAAGAAACCAAAACACTGTTACCTTAATTAAGCGTTTGCATATAAGCAAATTTAGTACTATTAGTATTATTATTATTAATGTTATTGTTATTAATATGACAACTAAAGACAACTCTGAAACTTTTAGTGACTTTTATGTTTTTTCCTTTTTTCTCTACTAAAGTGTTAGACTGTTAAATTAGTTTAATTTCCGTTTTTCAAACATTTTATTTTAAAGCAAATTTTTGTTAAATATTATTTATATCCAACTCTATAACTCGCTTATGGTTGGTCCTACAAGAAAAATGCAAATAGCTATTTTGTAGAATATTTTATCAGCTTTAATTTTGAAAGAAAGACAAAAATTTATAGGAGTAACTGTTTTCGAGATATAAGCAAGAAACCAAAAAACTGTTACCTTAATAAAGCGCTTGCATATAAGCAGATTTAGTACTATTAGTATTATTATTATTAATGTTATTGTTATTAATTTGACGACTAAAAACGATTCTGAAGACTTTGGTGACTTTTATGTCTTTTTCTTTTTTCTCTACTAAAGTGTTAGACACAATTAATTTAGTTTAATTTCAGTATTTCAAACATTTTATTTTTAAGCAAGTTTTTGTTAAATATTATTTATATCCAACTTTATAACTCGCTTATGGTTGGTCTTACAAGAAAAATGCAAATAACTATTTTGTAGGAAATGTTATCAGCTTTAATTTTGAAAGAAAGATAAAAATTGATAGGAGTAACTGTTTTCGAGATATAAGCAAAAAACCAAAGTAAAAACAGTTACCGTTTCAGAACAAAAATGTAATTCAGTTTTCAATGTTTGAGACGAAGACGAAAATGCAGCATTTAAAATCGACTCTGAAGACTTCAGTGACTTATATGTCAACCCCTTTTTTTTTAATAAAGTATTGGACCTAATAAATTAAGTGTATTTTAAATCACAAGACATTTTCTGTTAAAGCACTTCTTTTTTAAATATTAATTATTTTCAATCTTATATCTCGCTTATGGTTAGTCCTACATAAAAAATGCAAATAACTATTTTGTAGGAAATTTTATCAGCTTGAATTTTAGTTAAAAGATAAAAATTGATAGGAGTAACTGTTTTCGAGATATGAGCAAGAAACCAAAACACTGTTACCTTAATTAAGCGTTTGCATATAAGCAAATTTAGTACTATTAGTATTATTATTATTAATGTTATTGTTATTAATATGACAATTAAAGACAACTTTAAAACCTTTAGTGACTTTTATGTCTTCTTCTTTTTCCTCTACTAAAGTGTTAGACACAATTAAATTAGTTTAATTTCAGTTTTTCAAACATTTTATTTTAAAGCAAATTTTTGTTAAATATTATTTATATCCAACTCTATAACTCGCTTATGGTTGGTCCTACAAGAAAAATGCAAATAACTATTTTGTAGAAAATTTTATCAGCTTTAATTTTGACAGAAAGATAAAAATTGATAGGAGTAACTGTTTTCGAGATATAAGCAAAAAACCAATAAGAAAACTGTGACTGTTACTGAACAAAAATGTAATTCAGTTTTCAATGTTTGAGACGAAGACGAAACTGCAGCATTTAAAAACGACTTTGAAGACTTCAGTGACTTTTATGTCACTTCCTTTTTCTTCTAATAAAGTATTGGACCCAATAAATTAAGTGTATTTTAAATCACAAGACATTTTCTGTTAAAGCACTTTTTTTTTAAATATTAATTATTTTCAATCATATATCTCGCTTATGGTTAGTCCTACATGAAAAATGCAAATAACTATTTTGTAGGAAATTTTATCAGCTTGAATTTTAGTAAAAAGATAAAAATTGATAGGAGTAACTGTTTTCGAGATATAAGCAAGAAACCAAAACACTGTTACCTTAATTAAGCGTTTGCATATAAGCAAATTTAGTACTATTAGTATTATTATTATTAATGTTATTGTTATTAATATGACAACTAAAGACAACTCTGAAACCTTTAGTGACTTTTATGTCTTTTCCTTTTTTCTCTACTAAAGTGTTAGACACAGTTAAATTAGTTTAATTTCCGTTTTTCAAACATTTTATTTTAAAGCAAATTTTTGTTAAATATTATTTATATCCAACTCTATAACTCGCTTATGGTTGGTCCTACAAGAAAAATGTAAATAACTATTTTGTAGAATATTTTATCAGCTTTAATTTTGAAAGAAAGACAAAAATTCATAGGAGTAACAGTTTTCGAGATATAAGCAAGAAACCAAAAAACTGTTACCTTAATAAAGCGCTTGCATATAAGCAGATTTAGTACTGTTAGTATTATTATTATTAATGTTATTGTTATTAATATGACGACTAAAAACGATTCTGAAGACTTTGGTGACTTTTATGTCTTTTTCTTTTTTCTCTACTAAAGTGTTAGACACAATTAATTTAGTTTAATTTCAGTATTTTAAACATTTTATTTTTAAGCAAGTTTTTGTTAAATATTATTTATATCCAACTTTATAACTCGCTTATGGTTGGTCCTACAAGAAAAATGCAAATAACTATTTTGTAGGAAATGTTATCAGCTTTAATTTTGAAAGAAAGATAAAAATTGATAGGAGTAACTGTTTTCGAGATATAAGCAAAAAACCAAAGTAAAAACTGTTACCGTTTCAGAACAAAAATGTAATTCAGTTTTCAATGTTTGAGACGAAGACGAAAATGCAGCATTTAAAATCGACTCTGAAGACTTCAGTGACTTATATGTCACCCCCTTTTTTTTCTAATAAAGTATTGGACCTAATAAATTAAGTGTATTTTAAATCACAAGACATTTTCTGTTAAAGCACTTCTTTTTTAAATATTAATTATTTTCAATCTTATATCTCGCTTATGGTTAGTCCTACATAAAAAATGCAAATAACTATTTTGTAGGAAATTTTATCAGCTTGAATTTTAGTAAAAAAATAAAAATTGATAGGAGTAACTGTTTTCGAGATATGAGCAAGAAACCAAAACACTGTTACCTTAATTAAGCGTTTGCATATAAGCAAATTTAGTACTATTAGTATTATTATTATTAATGTTATTGTTATTAATATGACGATTAAAGACAACTTTGAAACCTTTAGTAACTTTTATGTCTTCTTCTTTTTCCTCTACTAAAGTGTTAGACACAATTAAATTAGTTTAATTTCAGTTTTTCAAACATTTTATTTTAAAGCAAATTTTTGTTAAATATTATTTATATCCAACTCTATAACTCGCTTATGGTTGGTCCTACAAGAAAAATGCAAATAACTATTTTGTAGGAAATTTTATCAGCTTTAATTTTGAAAGAAAGATAAAAATTCATAGGAGTAACTGTTTTCGAGATATAAGCAAAAAACCAATAAGAAAACTGTGACTGTTACTGAACAAAAATGTAATTCGGTTTTCAATGTTTGAGACGAAGACGAAACTGCAGCATTTAAAAACGACTCTGAAAACTTCAGTGACTTTTATGTCACTTCCTTTTTCTTCTAATAAAGTATTGGACTCAATAAATTAAGTGTATTTTAAATCACAAGACATTTTCTGTTAAAGCACTTTTTTTTTAAATATTAATTATTTTCAATCATATATCTCGCTTATGGTTAGTCTTACATGAAAAATGCAAATAACTATTTTGTAGGAAATTTTATCAGCTTGAATTTTAGTAAAAAGATAAAAATTGATAGGAGTAACTGTTTTCGAGATATAAGCAAGAAACCAAAACACTGTTACCTTAATTAAGCGTTTGCATATAAGCAAATTTAGTACTATTAGTATTATTATTATTAATGTTATTGTTATTAATATGACAACTAAAGACAACTCTGAAACCTTTAGTGACTTTTATGTTTTTTCCTTTTTTCTCTACTAAAGTGTTAGACACAGTTAAATTAGTTTAATTTCAGTTTTTCAAACATTTTATTTTAAAGCAAATTTTTGTTAAATATTATTTATATCCAACTCTATAACTCGCTTATGGTTGGTCCTACAAGAAAAATGCAAATAACTATTCTGTAGAATATTTTATCAGCTTTAATTTTGAAAGAAAGGCAAAAATTTATAGGAGTAACTGTTTTCGAGATATAAGCAAGAAACCAAAAAACTGTTACCTTAATAAAGCGCTTGCATATAAGCAGATTTAGTACTATTAGTATTATTATTATTAATGTTATTGTTATTAATATGACGACTAAAAACGATTCTGAAGACTTGGGTGACTTTTATGTCCTTTTCTTTTTTCTCAACTAAAGTGTTAGACACAATTAATTTAGTTTAATTTCAGTATTTCAAACATTTTATTTTTAAGCAAGTTTTTGTTAAATATTATTTATATCCAACTTTATAACTCGCTTATGGTTGGTCCTACAAGAAAAATGCAAATAACTATTTTGTAGGAAATGTTATCAGCTTTAATTTTGAAAGAAAGATAAAAATTGATAGGAGTAACTGTTTTCGAGATATAAGCAAAAAACCAAAGTAAAAACTGTTACCGTTTCAGAACAAAAATGTAATTCAGTTTTCAATGTTTGAGACGAAGACGAAAATGCAGCATTTAAAATCGACTCTGAAGACTTCAGTGACTTATATGTCACCCCCTTTTTTTTCTAATAAAGTATTGGACCTAATAAATTAAGTGTATTTTAAATCACAAGACATTTTCTGTTAAAGCACTTCTTTTTTAAATATTAATTATTTTCAATCTTATATCTCGCTTATGGTTAGTCCTACATAAAAAATGCAAATAACTATTTTGTAGGAAATTTTATGAGCTTGAATTTTAGTAAAAAGATAAAAATTGATAGGAGTAACTGTTTTCGAGATATGAGCAAGAAACCAAAACACTGTTACCTTAATTAAGCGTTTGCATATAAGCAAATTTAGTACTATTAGTATTATTATTATTAATGTTATTGTTATTAATATGACGATTAAAGACAACTTTGAAACCTTTAGTGACTTTTATGTCTTCTTCTTTTTCCTCTACTAAAGTGTTAGACACAATTAAATTAGTTTGATTTCAGTTTTTCAAACATTTTATTTTAAAGCAAATTTTTGTTAAATATTATTTATATCCAACTCTATAACTCGCTTATGGTTGGTCCTACAAGAAAAATGCAAATAACTATTTTGTATGAAATTTTATCAGCTTTAATTTTGAAAGAAAGATAAAAATTGATAGGAGTAACTGTTTTCGAGATATAAGCAAAAAACCAATAAGAAAACTGTGACTGTTACTGAACAAAAATGTAATTCGGTTTTCAATATTTGAGACGAAGACGAAAATGCATCATTTACAAACGACTCTAAAAACTTCAGTGACATTTCTGTCACCTCCTTTTTCTTCTAATAAAGTATTGGACCCAATAAATTAAGTGTATTTTAAATCACAAGACATTTTCTGTTAAAGCACATTTTTTTTTAAATATCAATTATTTTCAAACTTATATCTCGCTTATGGTTAGTCCTACATGAAAAATGCAAATAACTATTTTGTAGGAAATTTTATCAGCTTTAATTTTAGTGAAAAGATAAAAATTGATAGGAG
>NC_087396.1:1595000-1672500 GCF_031307605.1 Tribolium castaneum | reverse complement strand
TATTACCTTTTGCAACAAGAAATTTCACGTCAAAGGAACTGAAAACTTCGTATCCATACATAAATATCGAATTACGTATCAGTTTAGGCAAATACAGCTTATTTTAAACGATTCCTTGCTATAAACAAGAAAAATTTTATCAAGCATATTGAAAACGTCTTATTCTCGAAAATAAGAGCAAATTATGTATCAGTTTTAACAAAAGCGGATTACTCTGTTTGATTCTATGCTTAGAGTAGAGTAAACTACTATAAAACGTAATGAAAACTCTATATTCAAGCTCAAAAGAACAAATTACGTTATAGTTTTGACTAAAAAAAAATATTTCGGACGATTACATACTTCGAAGTAAGCAAACTTTAATTGAACAAGTGCAAAAGCTAATACTTTGCTTTAAAATAACAATTTATGTGGTAAAATGGTATTTTGCATCTGTCCTATAAAAGTTTACTCGTTTCGCTTCATTGAATCATTCGAAATAAATTATTTTGACACAACAACAACGAAAATAATTTGTTTTTGTTTAAACTGTAACATAAGTCGCTTTTATAAAACGAACTAAGACGTTTGGCTTCTGTTTAGTGAAAGTTTTCTCGTTTGGGGGCATAAAATCGTTTGAAATTAAGAGTTCTGGTCAAAACTATAACGTAAAACTATAACTACATAGTAGTTTACTCTACTCTAAGCATAGAATCAAACAGAGTAATCCGCTTTTGTTAAAACTGATATATAATTTGCTCTTATTTTCGAGAATAAGACATTTTCAATATGTTTGATAAAATTTTTCTTGTTTATAGCAAGGAATAGTTTAAAATAAGCTGTATTTGCCTAAACTGATACGTAATTCGATATTTGTGCATGGATACGATGTTTTCAGTTTATTTGACGTGTGAAATTTCTTGTTGCAAAAGGTAATAATTTGCTTTAAAACAACGCTTTATATGGTAATATGTGGTTTTGCATCTGCCCCATAAAAGTTCATTAGTTTCGAATCATAAAATCGTTTGAAATAAACAGTGCTGGTCAAAACTATAACGTAAATTATTTCTTTGAGACGAAATTTAAAGTTTTCATTAAGTTTTATACAAGTTTACTCTATTCTAAGTAAAGGAGTAATCAGGATAAATTGCTTTTATCTAGAGTAATATATAATTTGCAGTTTTCAGCCAGAATAAGACGTTTTTAATCTTTTTAATGTAAGTTTTTGTATTCAAAACAAAGGATCGTCTAAAGTAAGCAGTTTTTGTCCAGACTGAAACGTAATTCCAATTTCTGTGCCTGAATAAGGGGTTTTCAGTTACTTTGATGTAAGGTTTCATGATTGTAACAATGAATTAACGAAAATAATTGGTTTTTATCCAAACTGTGTCATGAATCGTTTTTAAAAGGCGAAATAAGATGTTTTTCCTCTGTACAGTGAAAGTTTACTCGTTTCAAAGCATAGAACCGTTTGAAATTAACAGCTCTCGTTAAGACTATAACGCAAATCTTTTGTTTTGTACTAAAATAAGACGTTTTTAGTCAGTTTGATATAAGTTTTCTTGTTCAAAGCAAAATATTGTCGAAAATCAACCGTTTTTGTCTAAACTGATACAAAATTCGGTGGTTTGTGTCCGAATACAAAGTTTTCAGATTCTTTAATGTTAGGTTTGCTGCTTCTAACAAAGAATCAACGAAAATATTTTGTTTTAATACAAACTGCAATATAAAATGTCTTTATAGGACAAAACATGATGTTTGGCGTCTGTTTAATAAAAATTTACTCGTTTGGAAGCATAGAATCATTCCAAATAAGCTATTCTCGTCGAAACTATAATGTAATTAGTATTTTGTGCTAGAATACAGCGTTTTTGTTTGATTTATTAACAATTTTGTCTATTCTAAGCAATGAAACGAATAGGATTAGCTGCCTTTATCCAAAGTGATACATAAATTGCTCTTTTATGCCAGATTAATACGTTTTTAGTCTGTTCGATGTATATTTTCATGTTCAAAGCAAAAGATCGTCTAAAATAAGCCGTTTTTGTTTGAACTGATGAACAATTCAGACTGAGAGTCAACAAAAATAATTTGTTTTAATCCAAACTGATACTTTTTGACCCTATAAGAGTCCTATAAGAGTCCGAGATACGCCGTTCTCGTCAAGTCTATAACGTAATTCATTTTTTTGTGTCAGAATACGACGTTTTCTGTCTGTTTAATATAATTTTTTAATAATAATAATAATAACAATAATAATAATAATAATAATAATAATAATAATAATAATAATAATAATAATAATAGTAATAATAATAATAATAATAATAATAACAATAATAATAATAATAATAGTAATAATAATAATAATAGTAATAAAAGTAAGCTTAGTTTTCTAAGCAAAAATGAAGCTTATTTTGTGTGTTATATGAGCGTTTTCTCATTTCTATGCAAGAAATCATCTGTGATCTGTATTTTTAGGCAAGAAATTGTCTAAAATTAATAACTCATTTTAAAACTGGTATAAAAACATTTACTATACAAAAGTTAATAATAATAATAATAATAATAATAGTAATAATAATAATAATAATAATAATAATAATAAAAATAATAATAATAGTAATAAAAGTAAGCTTAGTTTTCTAAGCAAAAATGAAGCTTATTTTGTGTGTTATATGAGCGTTTTCTCATTTCTATGCAAGAGATCATCTGTGATCTGTGTTTTTAGGCAAGAAATTGAATAAAATTAATAACTCATTTTAAAACTGGTATAAAAACATTTACTATACAAAAGTTAATAATAATAATAATAATAATAATAATAATAATAGTAATAATAACAATAATAATAGTAATAATAATAATATTAATAATAATAATAATAATAATAATAATAATAATAATAATGATAATAATACTTATAATAATGAATTTCTTTGTAAATTAAAGCTTAGTTTTTCTAAGCAAAAATGATGCTTATTTTGTGTTATCTGAGCGTTTTCTCATTTCTATGCAAGAGATCACCTGTGATCTGTTTTTTTAGGCAAGAAATTGTCTAAAATTAATAACTCATTTTAAAACTGGTATAAAAACATTTACTATACAAAAGTTATAATCGGTTTTTAATAATAATAATATTAATAATAATAATAATAATAATAATAATAATAATAATAATAATAAAAATAATAGTAATAATAATAATAATAATAAAAATAATAATAATAGTAGTAATAAAAATAAGCTTAGTTTTCTAAGCAAAAATGAAGCTTATTTTGTGTTATATGAGCTTTTCTCATTTCTATGCAAAAGATCATGTGTGATCTGTGTTTTTAGGCAATCTAAGCCATTTGATAGTTTTTAGGCAAGAAATTGGCTAAAATTAATAACTCATTTTAAAACTGGTATAAAAACATTTACTATACAAAAGTTAATAATAATAATAATAATAAATAATAATAATAATAATAATAATAATAATAATAATACTAATAATAATAATAATAATAACAATAATAATAATAATAATAATAATAATAATAATAATAATAATAATAATAGTAATAGTAACAAAAGTAATAATAATAATAATACTTTTAATAAGGAAAAATGGAGCTTATTTTGTGTGTTACATGAGCGTTTTCTCATTTCTATGCATAAGCCATTTAATAGTTTTTAATATTTAACAAAAATTTGCATTAAAATAAAATGTTTGAAAAACTGAAATTAAACTAAATTAAGTGTGTCTAACAATTTAGTAGAGAAAAAAGGAGGAGACATAAAAGTCACTAAAGTCTTAGAGTTGTCTTTAGTCGTCATATTAATAACAATAACATTTATAATAACAATACTAGTAGTACTAAATTTGCTTATATGCAAGCGCTTAATTAAGGTAACAGTTTTTTTGTTTTTTGCTTATATCTCGAAAACAGTTACTCCTATCAATTTTTACTTTTTCACCAAAATTAAGGTGATAAAATTTCCTACAAAATAGTTATTTGCATTTTTCATGTAGAACTAACCATAAGCGAGATATAAGTTTGAAAATAATTAATAATTAAAAAAAAGTGTTTTAACAGAAAATGTCTTGTGATTTATAAAATACACTTAATTTATTGGGTCCAATTCTGTATTAGAAGAAAAAGGAGGTGACATAAAAGTCACTGAAGTCTTCAGAGTCGTTTTTAAATGCTGCATTTTTGTCTTCGTCTCAAACATTGAAAACTGAATTACATTTTTGTTCAGTAACAGTTACAGTTTTCTTATTGGTTTTTTGCTTATATCTCGAAAACAGTTACTCCTATCAAATTTTATCCTTCTTTCAAAATTAAAGCTGATAAAATTTCCAACAAAATAGTTATTTACATTTTTCTTGTAGGACCAAGCATAAACGAGTTATAGAGTTGGATATAAATAATATTTAACAAAAATTTGCTTTAAAATAAAATGCTTGAAAAACTTGAATTAAACTAAATTAATTGTGTCTAACACTTTAGTAGAGGAAAAAGGAGAAGACATAAAAGTCACTAAATGTTTCAGAGTCGTCTTTAGTCGTCATATTAATAACAATAACATTAATAATAATAATACTAATAGTACTAAATTTGCTTATATGCAAACGCTTAATTAAGGTAACAGTTTTTTGGTTTTTTGCTTATATCTCGAAAACAGTTACTCCAATCAATTTTTACTTTTTTACTAAAATTAAAGGTGATAAAATTTCCTACAAAATAGTTATTTGCATTTTTCATGTAGAACTAACCATAAGCGAGATATAAGTTTGAAAATAATTAATAATTAAAAAAAAGTGTTTTAACAGAAAATGTCTTGTGATTTAAAATACACTTAATTTATTGGGTTCAATACTTTATTAGAAGAAAAAGGAGGTGACATAAAAGTCACTGAAGTCTTCAGAGTCGTTTTTAAATGCTGCATTTTTGTCTTCGTCTCAAACATTGAAAACTGAATTACATTTTTGTTCAGTAACAGTTACAGTTTTCTTATTGGTTTTTTGCTTATATCTCGAAAACAGTTACTCCTATCAAATTTTATCTTTCTTTCAAAATTAAAGCTGATAAAATTTCCAACAAAATAGTTATTTACATTTTTCTTGTAGGACCAAGCATAAACGAGTTATAAAGTTGGATATAAATAATATTTAACAAATATTTGCTTTAAAATAAAATGCTTGAAAAACCCGAATTAAACTAAATTAATTGTGTCTAACACTTTAGTAGAGAAAAAAGGAGAAGACATAAAAGTCACTAAATGTTTCAGAGTCGTCTTTAGTCGTCATATTAATAACAATAACATTAATAATAATAATACTAATAGTACTAAATTTGCTTATATGCAAACGCTTAATTAAGGTAACAGTTTTTTGGTTTCTTGCTTATATCTCGAAAACAGTTACTCCTATCAATTTTTACCTTTTTTTCAAAATTAAAGCTGATAAAATTTCCTACAAAATAGTTATTTGCATTTTTTTGTAGGACCAACCATAAGCGAGTTATAGAGTTGGATATAAATAATCTTTAACAAAAATTTGCTTTAAAATAAAATGTTTGAAAAACCGAAATTAAACTAAATTAAGACTAACACTTTAGTAGAGGAAAAAGGAGAAGACAAAAAAGTCACCAAAGTCTTAAGAGTCGTTTTTAGTCGTCACATTAATAACAATAACATTAATATTAATAATACTAATATTACTAAATTTGCTTATATGCAAGCGCTTAATTAAGGTAACAGTTTTTTGGTTTCTTGCTTATATCTCGAAAACAGTTACTCCTATCAATTTTTATCTTTTTACTAAAATTAAAGCTGATAAAATTTCCTACAAAATAGTAATTTGCATTTTTCATGTAGGACAAACCATAAGCGAGATATAAGTTTGAAAATAATTAATATTTAAAAAAAAAGTGCTTTAACAGAAAATGTCTTGTGATTTAAAATACACTTAATTTAATGGGTCCAATACTTTATTAGAAGAAAAAGAGGAGACATAAAAGTCACTGAAGTCTTCAGAGTCGATTTTAAATGCTGCATTTTCGTCTTTGTCTCAAACATTGAAATCTGAATTACATTTTTGTTTAGTAACAGTTACAGTTTTCTTATTGGTTTTTTGCTTATATCTCGAAAACAGTTACTCCTATCACTTTTTATCTTTCTTTCAAAATTAAAGCTGATAAAATTCTCTACAAAATAGTTATTCGCATTTTTTTTGTAGGACCAACCATAAGCGAGTTATAGAGTTGGATATAAATAATCTTTAACAAAAATTTGCTTTAAAATAAAATGTTTAAAAAACCGAAATTAAACTAAATTAATTAAGACAAACACTTTAGTAGAGAAAAAAGGAGAAGACATAAAAGTCACCAAAGTCTTGAGAGTCGTTTTTAGTAGTCATATTAATAACAATAACATTAATAATAATAATAATACTAATATTACTAAATTTGCTTATATGCAAGCGCTTAATTAAGGTAACAGTTTCTTGCTTATATCTCGAAAACAGTTACTCTTATCAATTTTTATTTTTTTACTAAAATTAAAGCTGATAAAATTTCCTACAAAATAGTTATTTGCATTTTTTATGTAGAACTAACCATAAGCGAGATATAAGTTTGAAAATAATTAATATTTAAAAAAAAAGTGCTTTAACAGAAAATGTCTTGTGATTTAAAATACACTTAATTTAATGGGTTCAATACTTTATTAGAAGAAAAAGGAGGTGACATAAAAGTCACCAAAGTCTTCAGAGTTGTTTTTAGTACTAAATTAGCTTATATGCAAGCCCTTAATTAAGGTAACAGTTTTTTGGTTTCTTGCTTATATCTCGAAAACAGTTACTCCTATCAATTTTTATCTTTTCACTAAAATTAAAGCTGATAAAATTTCCTACAAAATAGTAATTTGCATTTTTCATGTAGGACTAACCATAAGCGAGATATAAGTTTGAAAATAAGTATTACTATACTATACTATACTAATATTTAAAAAAAAGTGCTTTAACCGAAAATGTCTTGGGATTTAAAATACACTTAATTTATTGGGTCCAATAGTTTATTAGAAGAAAAAGGAGGTGACATAAAAGTCACTGAAGTCTTTAGAGTCGATTTTAAATGCTGCATTTTCGTCTTCGTCTCAAACATTGAAAACTGAATTACATTTTTGTTCAGTAACAGTTACAGTTTTCTTATTGGTTTTTTGCTTATATCTCGAAAACTGTTACTCCTATCAATTTTTATCTTTATTTCAAAATTAAAGCTGATAAAATTTCCTACAAAATCGTTATTTGCATTTTTCATGTAGGACCAACCATAAGCGAGTTATAGAATTGGATATAAATAATATTTAACAAAAATTTGCTTTAAAATGAAATGTTTGAAAAACTGAAATTAAACTAATTTAATTGGGTCTAACACTTTAGTAGAGGAAAAAGAAAAAGACATAAAAGTCACTAAAGGTTTCAGAGTCGTCTTTAGTCGTCATATTAATAACAATAACATTAATGATAATAATACTAATAGTACTAAATTTGCTTATATGCAAACGCTTAATTAAGGTAACAGTGTTTTGGTTTCTAGCTTATATCTCGAAAACAGTTACTCCTATCAATTTTTATCTTATTACTAAAATTAAAGCTGATAAAATTTCCTACAAAATAGTTATTTGCATTTCTTTTGTAAGACTAACCATAAGCGAGTTATAGAGTTGGAAATAAATAATCTTCAACCAAAAATTTGCTTTAAAATAAAATGTTTGAAAAACCGAAATTAAACTAAATTAATTGAGTCTAACACTTTAGTATAGGAAAAAGAGAAGACATAAAAGTCACCAAAGTCTTCAGAGTCGTTTTTAGTCGTCATTTTAATAACAATAACATTAATAATAATAATACTAATAGTACTAAATTTGCTTATATGCAAGCGCTTTATTAAGGTAACAGTATTTTGGTTTCTTGCTTATTTCTCGAAAACAGTTACTCCTATCAATTTTTATCTTTTTACTAAAATTAAAGCTGATAAAATTTCCTACAAAATAGTTATTTGCATTGTTCTTGTAGGAAAAAGCATAAGCGAGTTATAGAGATGGATATAAATAATATTTAACAAAAATTTGCTTTAAAATAAAATGTTTGAAATACTGAAATTAAACTAAATTAATTGTGTCTAACACTTTAGTAGAGAAGAAAGAAGAAGACATTAAAGTCACTAAAGGTTTCAGAGTCGTCTTTAATCGTCATATTAATAACAATAACATTAATAATAATAATACTAATAGTACTAAATTTGCTTATATGCAAACGCTTAATTAAGTTAACAGTTTTTTGGTTTCTTGCTTATATCTCGAAAACAGTTACTCCTATCAATTTTTATCTTTTACTAAAATTAAAGCTGATAAAATTTCCTACAAAATAGTAATTTGCATTTTTCATGTAGGACTAACCATAAGCGAGATATAAGTTTGAAAATAACTAATATTTAAAAAAAAGTGCATTAACAGAAAATGTCTTGTGATTTAAAATACACTTAATTTATTGGGTCCAATACTTTATTAGAAGAAAAAGGAGGTGACATAAAAGTCACTGAAGTCTTCAGAGTCGATTTTAAATGCTGCATTTTCGTCTTCGTCTCAAACATTGAAAACTGAATTACATTTTTGTTCAGTAACAGTTACAGTTTTCTTATTGGTTTTTTGCTTATATCTTGAAAACTGTTACTCCTATTAATTTTTATCTTTCATTCAAAATTAAAGCTGATAAAATTTCCTACAAAATCGTTATTAGCATTTTTCTTGTAGGACCAACCATAAGCGAGTTATAGAGTTGGATATAAATAATCTTTAACAAAAATTTGCTTTAAAATAAAATGTTTGAAAAACCGAAATTAAACTAAATTAATTGGGTCTAACACTTTAGTAGAGGAAAAAGGAGAAGACATAAAGTCACCAAAGTCTTCAGAGTTGATTTTAGTACTAAATTTGCTTATATGCAAGCGCTTAATTAAGGTAACAGTTTTTTGGTTTCTTGCTTATATCTCAGAAACAGTTACCCCTATCAATTTTTATCTTTTTACTAAAATTAAAGCTGATAAAATTTCCTACAAAATAGTAATTTGCATTTTTCATGTTGGACTAACCATAAGCGAGATATAAGTTTGAAAATAATTAATATTTAAAAAAAAAGTGTTTTAACAGAAAATGTCTTGGGATTTAAAATACACTTAATTTATTGGGTCCAATAGTTTATTAGAAGAAAAAAGAGGTAACATAAAAGTCACTGAAGTCTTCAGAGTCGATTTTAAATGCTGCATTTTCGTCTTCGTCTCAAACATTGAAAACTGAATTACATTTTTGTTCAGTAACAGTTACAGTTTTCTTATTGGTTTTTTGCTTATATCTCGAAAACTGTTACTCCTATCAATGTTTATCTTTATTTCAAAATTAAAGCCGATAAAATTTCCTACAAAATCGTTATTTGCATTTTTCATGTAGGACCAACCATAAGCGAGTTATAGAGTTGGATATAAATAATATTTAACAAAAATTTGCTTTAAAATAAAATGTTTGAAAAACTGAAATTAAACTAATTTAATTGTGTCTAACACTTTAGTAGAGGAAAAAGAAAAAGACATAAAAGTCACTAAAGGTTTCAGAGTCGTCTTTAGTCGTCATATTAATAACAATAACATTAATAATAATAATACTAATAGTACTAAATTTGCTTATATGCAAACGCTTAATTAAGGTAACAGTGTTTTGGTTTCTTGCTTATATCTCGAAAACAGTTACTCCTATCAATTTTTATCTTTTTACTAAAATTAAAGCTGATAAAATTTCCTACAAAATAGTTATTTGCATTTCTTTTGTAAGACCAACCATAAGCGAGTTATAGAGTTGGATATAAAATATCTTCAACAAAAATTTGCTTTAAAATAAAATGTTTGAAAAACCGAAATTAAACTAAATTAATTGAGTCTAACACTTTAGTATAGGAAAAAGGAGAAGACATAAAAGTCACCAAAGTTTTGAGAGTCGTTTTTAGTCGTCATATTAATAACAATAACATTAATAATAATAATACTAATAGTACTAAATTTGCTTATATGCAAGCGCTTAATTAATTAACAGTTTTTTGGTTTCTTGCTTATATCTCGAAAACAGTTACTCCTATCAATTTTTATCTTTCTACTAAAATTAAAGCTGATAAAATTTTCTACAAAATAGTAATTTGCATTTTTCATGTAGGACTAACCATAAGCGAGATATAAGTTTGAAAATAATTAATATTTGAAAAAAAAGTGTTTTAACAGAAAATGTCTTGGGATTTAAAATACACTTAATTTATTGGGTCCAACATTTTATTAGAAGAAAAAGGAGGTGACATAAAAGTCACTGAAGTCTTCAGAGTCGATTTTAAATGCTGCATTTTCGCCTTCGTCTCAAACATTGAAAACTGAATTACATTTTTGTTCAGTAACAGTTACAGTTTTCTTATTGGTTTTTTGCTTATATCTCGAAAACTGTTACTCCTATTAATTTTTATCTTTCTTTCAAAATTAAAGCTGATAAAATTTCCAACAAAATCGTTATTTGCATTTTTCTTGTAGGACTTCAGAAGTCTTCAGAATCGTTTTTAGTCGTCATATTAATAACAATAACATTAATAATAATAATACTAATAGTACTAAATTTGCTTACATGCAAACCCTTAATTCAGGTAACAATTTTTTGGTTTCTTGCTTATATCTCGAAAACAGTTACTCCTATCAATTTTTATCTTTTTACTAAAATTAAAGCTGATAAAATTTCCTACAAAATAGTTAATTGCATTTTTAATGTAGGACTAACCATAAGCGAGATATAAGTTTGAAAATAATTAAAATTTAAAAAAAAGTGCTTCAACAGAAAATGTCTTGTGATTTAAAATACACTTAATTTATTGGCTCCAATACTTTATTAGAAGAAAAAAGAGGTGACAGAAAGGTCACTGAAGTCTTTAGAGTCGTTTGTAAATGCTGCATTTTCGTCTTCGTCTCAAACATTGAAAACTGAATTACATTTTTGTTCAGTAACTGTTACTGTTTTCTTATTGGTTTTTTGCTTATATCTCGAAAACAGTTACTCCTATCAATTTTTATTTTTTTTTTTTTAATTAAAGCTGATAAAGCTTCCTACAAAATAGTTATTTTCATTTTTCTTGTAGGACCAACCATAAGCGAGTTATAGAGTTGGATATAAATCAATATTTAAAAAAAAAGTGCTTTAACAGAAAATGTCTTGTGATTTAAAATACACTTAATTTATTGAGTCCAATACTTTATTAGAAAAAAAAAGAGGTGACTTAAAAGTCACTGAAATTTTCAGAGTCGTTTTTTTTTCAAAATTAAAGCTGATAAAATTTCCTACAAAATAGTTATTTGCATTTTTCTTGTAGGACCAACCATAAGCGAGTTATAGAGTTGGATATAAATAATATTTAACAAAAATTTGCTTTAAAATAAAATGTTTGAAAAACTGAAATTAAACTAATTTAATTGTGTCTAACACATTAGTTGAGGAAAAAGAAGAAGACATAAAAGTCACTAAAGGTTTCAAAGTTGTCTTTAATCGTCATATTAATAACAATAACATTAATAATAATAATACTAATAGTACTAAATTTGCTTATATGCAAACGCTTAATTAAGGTAACAGTGTTTTGGTTTCTGGCTTATATCTCGAAAACAGTTACTCCTATCAATTTTTATCTTTTTACTAAAATTCAAGCTGATAAAATTTTCTACAAAATAGTTAGTTGCATTTTTTATGTAGGACTAACCATAAGCGAGATATAAGATTGAAAATAATTAATATTTAAAAAAAAAAGTGCTTTAACAGAAAATGTCTTGTGATTTAAAATACACTTAATTTTTTAGGTCCAATACTTTATTAGAAAAAAAAGGGGGTGACATATAAGTCACTGAAGTCTTCAGAGTCGATTTTAAATGCTGCATTTTCGTCTTCGTCTCAAACATTGAAAACTGAATTACATTTTTGTTCTGAAACGGTAACAGTTTTTACTTTGGTTTTTTGCTTATATCTCGAAAACAGTTACTGCTATAAATTTTTATCTTTTCTTCAAAATTAAAGCTGATAAAATTTCCTACAAAATAGTTTTTAGCATTTTTTTTGTAGGACCAACCATAAGCGAGTTATAGAGTTGGATATAAATAATCTTTAAGAAAAATTTGCTTTAAAATAAAATGTTTGAAAAACCGAAATTAAACTAAATTAATTGGGTCCAATACTTTATTAGAAGAAAAAGGAGGTGACATAAAAGTCACTGAAGTCTTCAGAGTCGATTTTAAATGCCGCATTTTCGTCTTCGTCTCAAACATTGAAAACTAAATTACATTTTTGTTCAGTAACAGTTACAGTTTTCTTACTGGTTTTTTGCTTATATCTCGAAAACTGTTACTCCTATCAATTTTTATCTTTTTTTCAAAATTAAAGCTGATAAAATTTTCTACAAAATAGTTATTCACATTTTTTTTGTAAGACCAACCATAAGCGAGTTATAGAGTTGGATATAAATAATCTTTAACAAAAATTTGCTTTAAAATAAAATGTTTGAAAAACCGAAATTAAACTAAATTAATTGTGTCTAACACTTTAGTAGAAGAAAAAGGAGAAGACATAAAAGTTACCAAAGTCTTCAGAGTTGTTTTTAGTACTAAATTTGCTTATATGCAAGCCCTTAATTAAAGTAACAGTTTTTTGGTTTCTTGCTTATACCTCGAAAACAGTTACTCCTATCAATTTATATCTTTTTACTAAAATTAAAGCTGATAAAATTTCCAACAAAATAGTTATTTGCATTTTTCATGTAGGACTAACCATAAGCGAGATGTAAGTTTGAAAATAATCAATATTTAAAAAAAAAGTGCTTTAACAGAAAATGTCTTGTGATTTAAAATACACTTAATTTATTGAGTCCAATACTTTATTAGAAAAAAAAGGAGGTGACTTAAAAGTCACTGAAATTTTCAGAGTCGTTTTTAAATGCTGCATTTTCGTCTTCGTCTCAAACATTGAAAACTGAATTACATTTTTGTTCAGTAACGGTTACAATTTTCACTTTGGTTTTTTGCTTATATCTCGAAAACAGTTACTTCTATAAATTTTTATTTTTTCTTCAAAATTAAAGCTGATAAAATTTCCTACAAAATAGTTTTTAACATTTTTTTTGTAGGACCAACCATAAGCGAGTTATAGAGTTGGATATAAATAATCTTTAAGAAAAATTTGCTTTAAAATAAAATGTTTGAAAAACTGAAATTAAACTAATTTAATTGTGTCTAACACATTAGTAGAGGAAAAAGAAGAAGACATAAAAGTCACTAAAGGTTTCAAAGTTGTCTTTAATCGTCATATTAATAACAATAACATTAATAATAATAATACTAATAGTACTAAATTTGCTTATATGCAAGCGCTTTATTAAGGTAACAGTTTTTTGGTTTCTTGCTTATATCTCGAAAATAGTTACTCCTATCAATTTTTATCTTTTTGCTAAAATTAAAGCTGATAAAATTTCCTACAAAATAGTTATTTGCATTTTTCATGTAGGACTAACCATTAGCGAGATATATGATTGAAAATAATTAATATTTAAAAAAAAGTGCTTTAACAGAAAATGTCTTGTGATTTAAAATACACTTAATTTATTGGGTCTAATACTTTATTAGAAGAAGAAGAAAGTGACATAAAAGTCGCTGAAGTCTTCAGGGTCGTTTTTAATTGCTGCAGTTTCATCTTCGTCTCAAACATTGAAAACTGAATTACATTTTGGTTCAGTAACAGTCACAGTTTTCTTATTGGTTTTTTGCTTATATCTCGAAAACAGTTACTCCTATCAATTTTTTTTTTTTCAAAATTAAAGCTGATAAAATTTCCTACAAAATAGTTATTTGCATTTTTCTTGTAGGACCAACCATAAGCGAGTTATAGAGTTGGATATAAATAATCTTTAAGAAAAATTTGCTTTAAAATAAAATGTTTGAAAAACTGAAATTAAACTAATTTAATTGTGTCTAACACATTAGTAGAGGAAAAAGAAGAAGACATAAAAGTCACTAAAGGTTTCAAAGTTGTCTTTAATCGTCATATTAATAACAATAACATTACTAATAATAATACTAATAGTACTAAATTTGCTTATATGCAAACGCTTAATTAAGGTAACGGTGTTTTGGTTTCTGGCTTATATCTCGAAAACAGTTACTCCTATCAATTTTTATCTTTTTACTAAAATTCAAGCTGATAAAATTTCCTACAAAATAGTTATTTGCATTTTTTATGTAGGACTAACCATAAGCGAGATATAAGATTGAAAATAATTAATATTTAAAAAAGAAGTGCTTTAACAGAAAATGTCTTGTGATTTAAAATACACTTAATTTATTAGGTCCAATACTTTATTAAAAAAAAAAGGGGGTGACATATAAGTCACTGAAGTCTTCAGAGTCGATTTTAAATGCTGCATTTTCGTCTTCGTCTCAAACATTGAAAACTGAATTACATTTTTGTTCTGAAACGGTAACAGTTTTTACTTTGGTTTTTTGCTTATATCTCGAAAACAGTTACTCCTATCAATTTTTATCTTTTTTTCAAAATTAAAGCTGATAACATTTCCTACAAAATAGTTATTTGCATTTTTCTTGTAGGACCAACCATAAGCGAGTTATAAAGTTGGATATAAATAATATTTAACAAAAACTTGCTTAAAAATAAAATGTTTGAAATACTGAAATTAAACTAAATTAATTGTGTCTAACACTTTAGTAGAGAAAAAAGAAAAAGACATAAAAGTCACCAAAGTCTTCAGAATCGTTTTTAGTCGTCATATTAATAACAATAACATTAATAATAATAATACTAATAGTACTAAATCTGCTTATATGCAAGCGCTTTATTAAGGTTACAGTTTTTTGGTTTCTTGCTTATATCTCGAAAACAGTTACTCCTATGAATTTTTGTCTTTTTTTCAAAATTAAAGCCGATAAAATTTCCTACAAAATAGTTATTTGCATTTTTCATGTAGGACTAACCATTAGCGAGATATATGATTGAAAATAATTAATATTTAAAAAAAAGTGCTTTAACAGAAAATGTCTTGTGATTTAAAATACACTTAATTTATTGGGTCTAATACTTTATTAGAAGAAGAAGAAAGTGACATAAAAGTCGCTGAAGTCTTCAGGGTCGTTTTTAATTGCTGCAGTTTCATCTTCGTCTCAAACATTGAAAACTGAATTACATTTTGGTTCAGTAACAGTCACAGTTTTCTTATTGGTTTTTTGCTTATATCTCGAAAACAGTTACTCCTATCAATTTTTTTTTTTTCAAAATTAAAGCTGATAAAATTTCCTACAAAATAGTTATTTGCATTTTTCTTGTAGGACCAACCATAAGCGAGTTATAGAGTTGGATATAAATAATATTTAACAAAAATTTGCTTTAAAATAAAATGTTTGAAAAACTGAAATTAAACTAATTTAACTGTGTCTAACACTTTAGTAGAGAAAAAAGGAAAAGACATAAAAGTCACTAAAGGTTTCAGAGTTGTTTTTAGTTGTCATATTAATAACAATAACATTAATAATAATAATACTAATAGTACTAAATTTGCTTATATGCAAACGCTTAATTAAGGTAACAGTGTTTTGGTTTCTTGCTTATATCTCGAAAACAGTTACTCCTATCAATTTTTATCTTTTTACTAAAATTCAAGCTGATAAAATTTCCTACAAAATAGTTATTTGCATTTTTCATGTAGGACTAACCATAAGCGAGATATAAGTTTGAAAATAATTAATATTTAAAAAAAAAGTGCTTTAACAGAAAATGTCTTGTGATTTAAAATACACTTAATTTATTAGGTCCAATACTTTATTAGAAGAAAAAGAGGGTGACATATAAGTCACTGAAGTCTTCAGAGTCGATTGTAAATGCTGCATTTTCGTCTTCGTCTCAAACATTGAAAACTGAATTACATTTTTGTTCGGAAACGGTAACAGTTTTCACTTTGGTTTTTTGCCTATATCTCGAAAACAATTACTCCTATCAGTTTTTATCTTTTTTTCAAAATAAAGCTAATAAAATTTCCTACAAAATAGTTATTTGCATTTTTCTTGTAGGACCAACCATCAGCGAGTTATAAAGTTGGATATAAATAATATTTAACAAAAACTTGCTTAAAAATTAAATGTTTGAAATACTGAAATTAAACTAAATTAATTGTGTCTAACACTTTAGTAGAGAAAAAAGAAAAAGACATAAAAGTTACCAAAGTCTTCAGAATCGTTTTTAGTCGTCATATTAATAACAATAACATTAATAATAATAATACTAATAGTATTATTTAATTTTTAAGCAAGTTTTTGTTAAATATTATTTATATCCAACTTTATAACTCGCTTATGGTTGGTCCTACAAGAAAAATGCAAATAACTATTTTGTAGAAAATTTTATCAGTTTTATTTAAAAAAAAAATAAAAACTGATAGGAGTAATTGTTTTTGAGATATAAGCAAAAAACCAAAGTGAAAACTGTTACCGTTTCAGAACAAAAATGTAATTCAGTTTTCAATGTTTGAGACGAAGACGAAAATGCAGCATTTACAATCGACTCTGAAGACTTCAGTGACTTATATGTCACCCCCTTTTTCTTCTAATAAAGTATTGGACCTAATAAATTAAGTGTATTTTAAATCACAAGACATTTTCTGTTAAAGCACTTTTTTTTTAATTATTAATTATTTTCAAACTTATATCTCGCTTATGGTTAGTCCTACATGAAAAATGCAAATAACTATTTTGTAGGAAATTTTATCAGCTTGAATTTTAGTAAAAAGATAAAAATTGATAGGAGTAACTGTTTTCGAGATATAAGCAAGAAACCAAAACACTGTTACCTTAATTAAGCGTTTGCATATAAGCAAATTTAGTACTATTAGTATTATTATTATTAATGTTATTGTTATTAATATGATAACTAAAGACAACTCTGAAACCTTTAGTGACTTTTATGTCTTTTCCTTTTTCCTCTACTAAAGTGTTAGACACAGTTAAATTAGTTTAATTTCAGTTTTTCAAACATTTTATTTTAAAGCAAATTTTTGTTATATATTATTTATATCCAACTCTATAACTCGCTTATGGTTGGTCCTACAAGAAAAATGCAAATAACTATTTTGTAGAATATTTTATCAGCTTTAATTTTGAAAGAAAAACAAAAATTCATAGGAGTAACTGTTTTCGAGATATAAGCAAGAAACCAAAAAACTGTTACCTTAATAAAGCGCTTGCATATAAGCAGATTTAGTACTGTTAGTATTATTATTATTAATGTTATTGTTATTAATATGACGACTAAAAACGATTCTGAAGACTTTGGTGACTTTTATGTCTTTTTCTTTTTTCTCTACTAAAGTGTTAGACACAATTAATTTAGTTTAATTTCAGTATTTCAAACATTTTATTTTTAAGCAAGTTTTTGTTAAATATTATTTATATCCAACTTTATAACTCGCTTATGGTTGGTCCTACAAGAAAAATGCAAATAACTATTTTGTAGGAAATGTTATCAGCTTTAATTTTGAAAGAAAGATAAAAATTGATAGGAGTAACTGTTTTCGAGATATAAGCAAAAAACCAATAAGAAAACTGTGACTGTTACTGAACAAAAATGTAATTCGGTTTTCAATGTTTGAGACGAAGACGAAACTGCAGCATTTAAAAACGACTCTGAAGACTTCAGTGACTTTTATGTCACTTCCTTTTTCTTCTAATAAAGTATTGGACCCAATAAATTAAGTGTATTTTAAATCACAAGACATTTTCTGTTAAAGCACTTTTTTTTTAATTATTAATTATTTTCAAACTTATATCTCGCTTATGGTTAGTCCTACATGAAAAATGCAAATAACTATTTTGTAGGAAATTTTATCAGCTTGAATTTTAGTAAAAAGATAAAAATTGATAGGAGTAACTGTTTTCGAGATATAAGCAAGAAACCAAAACACTGTTACCTTAATTAAGCGTTTGCATATAAGCAAATTTAGTACTATTAGTATTATTATTATTAATGTTATTGTTATTAATATGATAACTAAAGACAACTCTGAAACCTTTAGTGACTTTTATGTCTTTTCCTTTTTCCTCTACTAAAGTGTTAGACACAGTTAAATTAGTTTAATTTCAGTTTTTCAAACATTTTATTTTAAAGCAAATTTTTGTTATATATTATTTATATCCAACTCTATAACTCGCTTATGGTTGGTCCTACAAGAAAAATGCAAATAACTATTTTGTAGAATATTTTATCAGCTTTAATTTTGAAAGAAAAACAAAAATTCATAGGAGTAACTGTTTTCGAGATATAAGCAAGAAACCAAAAAACTGTTACCTTAATAAAGCGCTTGCATATAAGCAGATTTAGTACTGTTAGTATTATTATTATTAATGTTATTGTTATTAATATGACGACTAAAAACGATTCTGAAGACTTTGGTGACTTTTATGTCTTTTTCTTTTTTCTCTACTAAAGTGTTAGACACAATTAATTTAGTTTAATTTCAGTATTTCAAACATTTTATTTTTAAGCAAGTTTTTGTTAAATATTATTTATATCCAACTTTATAACTCGCTTATGGTTGGTCCTACAAGAAAAATGCAAATAACTATTTTGTAGGAAATGTTATCAGCTTTAATTTTGAAAGAAAGATAAAAATTGATAGGAGTAACTGTTTTCGAGATATAAGCAAAAAACCAATAAGAAAACTGTGACTGTTACTGAACAAAAATGTAATTCGGTTTTCAATGTTTGAGACGAAGACGAAACTGCAGCATTTAAAAACGACTCTGAAGACTTCAGTGACTTTTATGTCACTTCCTTTTTCTTCTAATAAAGTATTGGACCCAATAAATTAAGTGTATTTTAAATCACAAGACATTTTCTGTTAAAGCACTTTTTTTTTAAATATTAATTATTTTCAATCATATATCTCGCTTATGGTTAGTCCTACATGAAAAATGCAAATAACTATTTTGTAGAAAATTTTATCAGCTTGAATTTTAGTAAAAAAATAAAAATTGATAGGAGTAACTGTTTTCGAGATATAAGCAAGAAACCAAAACACTGTTACCTTAATTAAGCGTTTGCATATAAGCAAATTTAGTACTATTAGTATTATTATTATTAATGTTATTGTTATTAATATGACAACTAAAGACAACTCTGAAACCTTTAGTGACTTTTATGTCTTTTCCTTTTTTCTCTACTAAAGTGTTAGACACAGTTAAATTAGTTTAATTTCAGTTTTTCAAACATTTTATTTTAAAGCAAATTTTTGTTAAATATTATTTATATCCAACTCTATAACTCGCTTATGGTTGGTCCTACAAGAAAAATGCAAATAACTATTCTGTAGAATATTTTATCAGCTTTAATTTTAAAAGAAAGACAAAAATTCATAGGAGTAACTGTTTTCGAGATATAAGCAAGAAACCAAAAATCTGTTACCTTAATAAAGCGCTTGCATATAAGCAGATTTAGTACTATTAGTATTATTATTATTAATGTTATTGTTATTAATATGACGACTAAAAACGATTCTGAAAACTTTGGTGACTTTTATGTCCTTTTCTTTTTTCTCTACTAAAGTGTTCGACACAATTAATTTAGTTTAATTTCAGTATTTCAAACATTTTATTTTTAAGCAAGTTTTTGTTAAATATTATTTATATCCAACTCTATAACTCGCTTATGGTTGGTCCTACAAGAAAAATGCAAATAACTTTTTTGTAGGAAATTTTATCAGCTTTAATTTTGACAGAAAGATAAAAATTGATAGGAGTAACTGTTTTCGAGATATAAGCAAAAAACCAATAAGAAAACTGTGACTGTTACTGAACAAAAATGTAATTCAGTTTTCAATGTTTGAGACGAAGACGAAACTGCAGCATTTAAAAACGACTCTGAAGACTTCAGTGACTTTTATGTCACTTCCTTTTTCTTCTAATAAAGTATTGGACCCAATAAATTAAGTGTATTTTAAATCACAAGACATTTTCTGTTAAAGCACTTTTTTTTTAAATATTAATTATTTTCAATCATATATCTCGCTTATGGTTAGTCCTACATGAAAAATGCAAATAACTATTTTGTAGGAAATTTTATCAGCTTGAATTTTAGTAAAAAGATAAAAATTGATAGGAGTAACTGTTTTCGAGATATAAGCAAGAAACCAAAACACTGTTACCTTAATTAAGCGTTTGCATATAAGCAAATTTAGTACTATTAGTATTATTATTATTAATGTTATTGTTATTAATATGACAACTAATGACAACTCTGAAACCTTTAGTGACTTTTATGTCTTTTCCTTTTTCCTCTACTAAAGTGTTAGACACAATTAAATTAGTTTAATTTCAGTTTTTCAAACATTTTATTTTAAAGCAAATTTTTGTTAAAAATTATTTATATCCAACTCTATAACTCGCTTATGGTTGGTCCTACAAGAAAAATGCAAATAACTATTTTGTAGGAAATTTTATCAGCTTTAATTTTGAAAAAAAGACAAAAATTTATAGGAGTAACTGTTTTCGAGATATAAGCAAGAAACCAAAAAACTGTTACCTTAATAAAGCGCTTGCATATAAGCAGATTTAGTACTATTAGTATTATTATTATTATTAATGTTATTGTTATTAATATGACGACTAAAAACGATTCTGAAGACTTTGGTGACTTTTATGTTTTTTTCTTTTTTCTCTACTAAAGTGTTAGACACAATTAATTTAGTTTAATTTCAGTATTTCAAACATTTTATTTTTAAGCAAGTTTTTGTTAAATATTATTTATATCCAACTTTATAACTCGCTTATGGTTGGTCCTACAAGAAAAATGCAAATAATTATTTTGTAGGAAATGTTATCAGCTTTAATTTTGAAAGAAAGATAAAAATTGATAGGAGTAACTGTTTTCGAGATATAAGCAAAAAACCAAAGTAAAAACTGTTACCGTTTCAGAAAAAAATGTAATTCAGTATTCAATGTTTGAGACGAAGACGAAAATGCAGCATTTAAAATCGACTCTGAAGACTTCAGTGACTTATATGTCACTCCCTTTTTTTTCTAATAAAGTATTGGACCTAATAAATTAAATGTATTTTAAATCACAAGACATTTTCTGTTAAAGCACTTCTTTTTTAAATATTAATTATTTTCAATCTTATATCTCGCTTATGGTTAGTCCTACATAAAAAATGCAAATAACTATTTTGTAGAAAATTTTATCAGCTTGAATTTTAGTAAAAAGATAAAAATTGATAGGAGTAACTGTTTTCGAGATATGAGCAAGAAACCAAAACACTGTTACCTTAATTAAGCGTTTGCATATAAGCAAATTTAGTACTATTAGTATTATTATTATTAATGTTATTGTTATTAATATGACGATTAAAGACAACTTTGAAACCTTTAGTGACTTTTATGTCTTCTTCTTTTTCCTCTACTAAAGTGTTAGACACAATTAAATTAGTTTAATTTCAGTTTTTCAAACATTTTATTTTAAAGCAAATTTTTGTTAAATATTATTTATATCCAACTCTATAACTCGCTTATGGTTGGTCCTACAAGAAAAATGCAAATAACTATTTTGTAGGAAATTTTATCAGCTTTAATTTTGAAAAAAAGATAAAAAATGATAGGAGTAACTGTTTTCGAGATATAAGCAAAAAACCAATAAGAAAACTGTGACTGTTACTGAACAAAAATGTAATTCGGTTTTCAATGTTTGAGACGAAGACGAAACTGCAGCATTTAAAAACGACTCTGAAGACTTCAGTGACTTTTATGTTACTTCCTTTTTCTTCTAATAAAGTATTGGACCCAATAAATTAAGTGTATTTTAAATCACTAGACATTTTCTGTTAAAGCACTTTTTTTTTAAATATTAATTATTTTCAATCATATATCTCGCTTATGGTTAGTCCTACATGAAAAATGCAAATAACTATTTTGTAGGAAATTTTATCAGCTTGAATTTTAGTAAAAAGATAAAAATTGATAGGAGTAACTGTTTTCGAGATATAAGCAAGAAACCAAAACACTGTTACCTTAATTAAGCGTTTGCATATAAGCAAATTTAGTACTATTAGTATTATTATTATTAATGTTATTGTTATTAATATGACGACTAAAGACGACTCTGAAACATTTAGTGACTTTTATGTCTTCTCCTTTTTCCTCTACTAAAGTGTTAGACACAATTAATTTAGTTTAATTCCGGTTTTTCAAGCATTTTATTTTAAAGCAAATTTTTGTTAAATATTATTTATATCCAACTCTATAACTCGTTTATGCTTGGTCCTACAAGAAAAATGTAAATAACTATTTTGTTGGAAATTTTATCAGCTTTAATTTTGAAAGAAAGATAAAATTTGATAGGAGTAACTGTTTTCGAGATATAAGCAAAAAACCAATAAGAAAACTGAAACTGTTACTGAACAAAAATGTAATTCAGTTTTCAATGTTTGAGACGAAGTCAAAAATGCAGCATTTAAAAACGACTCTGAAGACTTCAGTGACTTTTATGTCATCTCCTTTTTCTTCTAATAAAGTATTGGACCCAACAAATTAAGTGTATTTTAAATCACAAGACATTTTCTGTTAAAACACTTTTTTTTAATTAATAATTATTTTCAAACTTATATCTCGCTTATGGTTAGTTCTACATGAAAAATGCAAATAACTATTTTGTAGGAAATTTTATCACCTTTAATTTTGGTGAAAAAGTAAAAATTGATAGGAGTAACTGTTTTCGAGATATAGGCAAAAAACAAAAAAACTGTTACCTTAATTAAGCGCTTGCATATAAGCAAATTTAATACTACTAGTATTGTTATTATAAATGCTATTGTTATTAATATGACGACTATAGACAACTTTAAGACTTTAGTGACTTTTATGTCTCTCCTTATTCCTCTACTAAAGTGTTAGACACAATTAATTTAGTTTAATTTCGGTTTTTCAAACATTTTATTTTAAAGCAAATTTTTGTTGAAGATTATTTATATCCAACTCTATAACTCGCTTATGGTTGGTCTTACAAAAGAAATGCAAACAACTATTTAAAACAAATTTTTGTTAAATATTAAAAACTATAAAATGGCTTAGATTGCCTAAAAACACAGATCACACATGATCTTTTGCATAAAAATGAGAAAACGCTCATGTAACACACAAAATAAGCTCCATTTTTCCTTTTTAAAAGTATTATTATTATTATTATTATTATTATTGTTATTATTATTATTATTATTATTATTATTATTATTATTATTATTATTATTATTATTATTATTAAAAACTTATATTAAACAGACAGAAAACGTCGTATTCTGACACAACTTAAAACACAGATCACACATGATCTTTTGCATAGAAATGAGAAAACGCTCATATAACACAAAATAAGCTTCATTTTGGCTTAGAAACTAAGCTTACTTTTACTACTACTATTATTTTTATTTTTATTATTATTATTATTATTACTATTATTTTTATTATTATTATTACTATTATTATTATTATTATTATTATTATTATTATTATTATTATTATTATTATTATTAATATTATTATTATTGAAGACCGATTATAACTTTTGTATAGTAAATGTTTTTATACCAGTTTTAAAATGAGTTATTAATTTTAGACAATTTCTTGCCTAAAAACACAGATCACAGATGATCTCTTGCATAGAAATGATAAAACGCTCAGATAACACAAAATAAGCATCATTTTTGCTTAGAAAAACTAAGCTTTAATTTAGAAAGAAATTTATTATTATAAGTATTATTATCATTATTATTATTATTATTATTATTATTATTATTATTATTGTTTCTTTTATTACTATTATTATTATTATTATTATTATTATTATTATTATTATTATTAACTTTTGTATAGTAAATGTTTTTATACCAGTTTTAAAATGAGTTATTAATTTTATTCAATTTCTTGCCTAAAAACACAGATCACAGATGATCTCTTGCATAGAAATGAGAAAACGCTCATATAACACACAAAATAAGCATCATTTTTGCTTAGAAAAACTAAGCTTTAATTTAGAAAGAAATTCATTATTATAAGTATTATTATCATTATTATTATTATTATTATTATTATTATTATTATTATTTCTTTTATTACTATTATTATTATTATTATTATTACTATTATTATTATTATTATTATTACTATTATTATTATTATTATTATTATTATTATTATTATTATTATTATTAACTTTTGTATAGTAAATGTTTTTATACCAGTTTTAAAATGAGTTATTAATTTTAGACAATTTCTTGCCTAAAAATACAGATCACAGATGATTTCTTGCATAGAAATGAGAAAGCGCTCATATAACACACAAAATAAGCTTCATTTTTCCAAGCAAAAATGAAGCTTATTTTGTGTGTTATATGAGCGCTTTCTCATTTCTATGCAAGAAATCATCTGTGATTAAAGCACTTTCTTTTTAAATATTAATTATTATCAAACTTATATCTCGCTTATGGTTAGTCCTACATGAGAAATGCAAATAACTATTTTGTAGGAAATTTTATCAGCTTTAATTTTAGTAAAAAGATAAAAATTGATAGGAGTAACTGTTTTCGAGATATAAGCAAGAAACCAGAAAACTGTTACCTTAATTAAGGCCTTGCATATAAGCAAATTTAGTACTAAAAACAACTCTGAAGACTTTGGTGACTTTTATGTCTTCTTCTTTTTCCTCTACTAAAGTGTTAGACACAATTAATTTAGTTTAATTTCGGTTTTTCAAACATTTTATTTTAAAGCAAATTTTTGTTAAAGATTATTTATATCCAACTCTATAACTCGCTTATGGTTGGTTCTACAAAAAAAATGCGAATAACTATTTTGTAGAAAATTTTATCAGCTTTAATTTTGAAAGAAAGATAAAAATTGATAGGAGTAACTGTTCTCGAGATATAAGCAAAAAACCGATAAGAAAACTGTAACTGTTACTGAACAAAAATGTAATTCAGTTTTCAATGTTTGAGACAAAGACGAAAATGCATCATTTAAAATCGACTCTGAAGCCTTCAGTGACCTTTCTGTCACCTCCTTTTTCTTCTAATAAAGTATTGGACCCAATAAATTAAGTGTATTTTAAATTACAAGACATTTTCTGTTAAAGTTCATTTTTTTTTTAAATATTAATTATTTTCAAACTTATATCTCGCTTATGGTTAGTCCTACATGAAAAATGCAAATAACTATTTTGTAGGAAATTTTATCAGCTTTAATTTTAGTGAAAAGATAAAAATTGATAGGAGTAACTGTTTTCGAGATATAAGCAAGAAACCAAAAAACTGTTACCTTAATTAAGGGCTTGCATATTATATCTCGAAAACAGTTACTCCAATCAATTTTTATCTTTTTTTCAAAATTAAAGCTGATAAAATTTCCTACAAAATAGTTATTTGCATTTTTTTGTAGGACCAACCATAAGCGAGTTATAGAGTTGGATATAAGTAATCTTTAACAAAAATTTGCTTTAAAATATAATGTTTGAAAAACCGAAATTAAACTAAATTAAGACTAACACTTTAGTAAAGGAAAAACGAGAAGACATAAAAGTCACCAAAGTCTTGAGAGTCGTTTTTAGTCGTCATATTAATAACAATAACATTAATATTAATAATACCAATATTATTAAATTTGCTTATACGCAAGCGCTTAATTAAGGTAACAGTTTTTTGGTTTCTTGCTTATATCGCGAAAACAGTTACTCCTATCAATTTTTATCTTTTTACTAAAATTAAAGCTGATAAAATTTCCTACAAAATACTAATTTGCATTTTTCTTGTAGGACTAACCATAAGCGAGATATAAGTTTGAAAATAATTAATATTTAAAAAGAAGTGCTTTAACAGAAAATGTCTTGTGATTTAAAATACACTTAATTTAATGGGTCCAATACTTTATTAGAAAAAAAAGGAGGAGACATAAAAGTCACTGAAGTCTTCAGAGTCGAACATTGAAAACTGAATTACATTTTTGTTCAGTAACAGTTACAGTTTTCTTATTGGTTTTTTGCTTATATCTCGAAAACAGTTACTCCTATCAATTTTTATCTTTCTTTCAAAATTAAAGCTGATAAAATTTTCTACAAAATAGTTATTCGCATTTTTTTTGTAGGACCAACCGTAAGCGAGTTATAGAGTTGATGCAAATAACCATTTTGTAGGAAATTTTATCAGCTTTAATTTTGACAGAAAGATAAAAATTGATAGGAGTAACTGTTTTCGAGATATAAGCAAAAAACCAATAAGAAAACTGTGACTGTTACTGAACAAAAATGTAATTCAGTTTTCAATGTTTGAGACGAAGACGAAACTGCAGCATTTAAAATCGACTCTGAAGACTTCAGTGACTTATATGTCACCCCCTTTTTTTTTAATAAAGTATTGGACCTAATAAATTAAGTGTATTTTAAATCACAAGACATTTTCTGTTAAAGCACTTTTTTTTTAAATATTAATTATTTTCAATCATATATCTCGCTTATGGTTAGTCCTACATGAAAAATGCAAATAACTATTTTGTAGGAAATTTTATCAGCTTGAATTTTAGTAAAAAGATAAAAATTGATAGGAGTAACTGTTTTCGAGATATAAGCAAGAAACCAAAACACTGTTACCTTAATTAAGCGTTTGCATATAAGCAAATTTAGTACTATTAGTATTATTATTATTAATGTTATTGTTATTAATATGACAACTAAAGACAACTCTGAAACCTTTAGTGACTTTTATGTCTTTTCCTTTTTTCTCTACTAAAGTGTTAGACACAGTTAAATTAGTTTAATTTCAGTTTTTCAAACATTTTATTTTAAAGCAAATTTTTGTTAAATATTATTTATATCCAACTCTATAACTCGCTTATGGTTGGTCCTACAAAAAAAATGCAAATAACTATTTTGTAGAACATTTTATCAGCTTTAATTTTGAAAGAAAGACAAAAATTCATAGGAGTAACTGTTTTAGAGATATAAGCAAGAAACCAAAAAACTGTTACCTTAATAAAGCGCTTGCATATAAGCAGATTTAGTACTATTAGTATTATTATTATTAATGTTATTGTTATTAATATGACGACTAAAAACGATTCTGAAGACTTTGGTGACTTTTATGTCTTTTTCTTTTCTCTACTAAAGTGTTAGACACAATTAATTTAGTTTAATTTCAGTATTTCAAACATTTTATTTTTAAGCAAAATTTTTGTTAAATATTATTTATATCCAACTTTATAACTCGCTTATGGTTGGTCCTACAAGAAAAATGCAAATAACTATTTTGTAGGAAATGTTATCAGCTTTAATTTTGAAAGAAAGATAAAAATTGATAGGAGTAACTGTTTTCGAGATATAAGCAAAAAACCAAAGTAAAAACTGTTACCGTTTCAGAACAAAAATGTAATTCAGTTTTCAATGTTTGAGACGAAGACGAAAATGCAGCATTTAAAATCGACTCTGAAGACTTCAGTGACCTATATGTCACCCCCTTTTTTTTTAATAAAGTATTGGACCTAATAAATTAAGTGTATATTAAATCACAAGACATTTTCTGTTAAAGCACTTCTTTTTTAAATATTAATTATTTTCAATCTTATATCTCGCTTATGGTTAGTCCTACATAAAAAATGCAAATAACTATTTTGTAGGAAATTTTATCAGCTTGAATTTTAGTAAAAAGACAAAAATTGATAGGAGTAACTGTTTTCGAGATATGAGCAAGAAACCAAAACACTGTTACCTTAATTAAGCGTTTGCATATAAGCAAATTTAGTACTATTAGTATTATTATTATTAATGTTATTGCTATTAATATGACGATTAAAGACAACTTTGAAACCTTTAGTGACTTTTATGTCTTCTTCTTTTTCCTCTACTAAAGTGTTAGACACAATTAAATTAGTTTAATTTCAGTTTTTCAAACATTTTATTTTAAAGCAAATTTTTGTTAAATATTATTTATATCCAACTCTATAACTCGCTTATGGTTGGTCCTACAAGAAAAATGCAAATAACTATTTTGTAGGAAATTTTATCAGCTTTAATTTTGACAGAAAGATAAAAATTGATAGGAGTAACTGTTTTAGAGATATAAGCAAAAAACCAATAAGAAAACTGTGACTGTTACTGAACAAAAATGTAATTCAGTTTTCAATGTTTGAGACGAAGACGAAACTGCAGCATTTAAAAACGACTCTGAAGACTTCAGTGACTTTTATGTCACTTCCTTTTTCTTTTAATAAAGTATTGGACCCAATAAATTAAGTGTATTTTAAATCACAAGACATTTTCTGTTAAAGCACTTTTTTTTTAAATATTAATTATTTTCAATCATATATCTCGCTTATGGTTAGTCCTACATGCAAAATGCAAATAACTATTTTGTAGGAAATTTTATCAGCTTGAATTTTAGTAAAAAGATAAAAATTGATAGGAGTAACTGTTTTCGAGACATGAGCAAGAAACCAAAACACTGTTACCTTAATTAAGCGTTTGCATATAAGCAAATTTAGTACTATTAGTATTATTATTATTAATGTTATTGTTATTAATATGACAACTAAAGACAACTCTGAAACCTTTAGTGACTTTTATGTCTTTTTCTTTTTCCTCTACTAAAGTGTTAGACTCAATTAATTTAGTTTAATTTCGGTTTTTCAAACATTTTATTTTAAAGCAAATTTTTGTTAAATATTATTTATATCCAACTCTATAACTCGCTTATGGTTGGTCCTACAAAAAAATGCAAATAACTATTTTGTAGGAAATTTTATTAGCTTTAATTTTGAAAAAAAGATAAAAATTGATAGGAGTAACTGTTTTCGAGATATAAGCAAGAAACCAAAAAAATGTTACGTTAATTAAGCGTTTGCATATAAGCAAATTTAGTACTATTAGTATTATTATTATTAATGTTATTGTTATTAATATGACGACTAAAGACGACTCTGAAACATTTAGTGACTTTTATGTCTTCTCCTTTTTCCTCTACTAAAGTGTTAGACACAATTAATTTAGTTTAATTCCGGTTTTTCAAGCATTTTATTTTAAAGCAAATTTTTGTTAAATATTATTTATAACCAACTCTATAACTCGTTTATGCTTGGTCCTACAAGAAAAATGTAAATAACTATTTTGTTGGAAATTTTATCAGCTTTAATTTTGAAAGAAAGATAAAATTTGATAGGAGTAACTGTTTTCGAGATATAAGCAAAAAACCAATAAGAAAACTGTAACTGTTACTGAACAAAAATGTAATTCAGTTTTCAATGTTTGAGACGAAGTCAAAAATGCAGCATTTAAAAACGACTCTGAAGACTTCAGTGACTTTTATGTCACCTCCTTTTTCTTCTAATAAAGTATTGGACCCAACAAATTAAGTGTATTTTAAATCACAAGACATTTTCTGTTAAAACACTTTTTTTTAATTAATAATTATTTTCAAACTTATATCTCGCTTATGGTTAGTTCTACATGAAAAATGCAAATAACTATTTTGTAGGAAATTTTATCACCTTTAATTTTGGTGAAAAAGTAAAAATTGATAGGAGTAACTGTTTTCGAGATATAGGCAAAAAACAAAAAAACTGTTACCTTAATTAAGCGCTTGCATATAAGCAAATTTAGTACTACTAGTATTGTTATTATAAATGTTATTGTTATTAATATGACGACTAAAGACAACTTTAAGACTTTAGTGACTTTTATGTCTCCTCCTTTTTCCTCTACTAAAGTGTTAGACACAATTAATTTAGTTTAATTTCGGTTTTTCAAACATTTTATTTTAAAGCAAATTTTTGTTGTAATTATTATTATTATTATTATTAAAAACTTATATTAAACAGACAGAAAACGTCGTATTCTGACACAACTTAAAACACAGATCACACATGATCTTTTGCATAGAAATGAGAAAACGCTCACATAACACAAAATAAGCTTCATTTTGGCTTAGAAAACTAAGCTTACTTTTACTACTACTATTATTTTTATTTTTATTATTATTATTATTATTACTATTATTTTTATTATTATTATTATTATTATTATTATTATTATTATTATTATTATTATTATTATTATTATTATTGTTATTATTATTATTAATATTATTATTATTAAAGACCCATTATAACTTTTGTATAGTAAATGTTTTTATACCAGTTTTAAAATGAGTTATTAATTTTAGACAATTTCTTGCCTAAAAACACAGATCACAGATGATCTCTTGCATAGAAATGAGAAAACGCTCAGATAACACAAAATAAGCATCATTTTTGCTTAGAAAAACTAAGCTTTAATTTAGAAAGAAATTTATTATTATAAGTATTATTATCATTATTATTATTATTATTATTATTATTATTATTATTGTTTTTTTTATTACTATTATTATTATTATTATTATTATTATTATTATTATTATTATTATTATTATTAACTTTTGTATAGTAAATGTTTTTATACCAGTTTTAAAATGAGTTATTAATTTTATTTAATTTCTTGCCTAAAAACACAGATCACAGATGATCTCTTGCATAGAAATGAGAAAACGCTCATATAACACACAAAATAAGCATCATTTTTGCTTAGAAAAACTAAGCTTTAATTTAGAAAGAAATTCATTATTATAAGTATTATTATCATTATTATTATTATTATTATTATTATTATTATTTCTTTTATTACTATTATTATTATTATTATTATTATTATTATTATTATTACTATTATTATTATTATTATTACTATTATTATTATTATTATTATTATTATTATTATTATTATTATTATTATTATTAACTTTTGTATAGTAAATGTTTTTATACCAGTTTTAAAATGAGTTATTAATTTTAGACAATTTCTTGCCTAAAAATACAGATCACAGATGATTTCTTGCATAGAAATGAGAAAGCGCTCATATAACACACAAAATAAGCTTCATTTTTGCTTAGAAAACTAAGCTTACTTTTATTTCTATTATTATTTTTATTATTATTATTATTATTATTATTATTATTATTATTATTATTATTATTATTATTGTTATTATTATTATTATTATTATTATTATTATTATTATTATTATTATTGTTATTATTATTATTATTATTAAAAACTTATATTAAACAGACAGAAAACGTCGTATTCTGACACAAAAAAACGAATTACGTTATAGACTTGACGAGAACGGCGTATCTCGGACTCTTATAGGACTCTTATAGTGTCAAAAATTATCAGTTTGGATTAAAACAAATTATTTTTGTTGACTCTCAGTCTGAATTGTTCATCAGTTCAAACAAAAACGGCTTACTTTAGACGATCTTTTGCTTTGAACAAGAAAACTTACATCGAACAGACTAAAAACGTATTAATCTGGCATAAAAGAGCAATTTATGTATCACTTTGAATAAAGGCAGCTAATCCTATTCGTTTCATTGCTTAAAATAGACAAAATTGTTAATAAATCTAACAAAAACGCTGTATTCTAGCACAAAATACTAATTACATTATAGTTTCGACGAGAATAGCTTATTTGGAATGATTCTATGCTTCCAAACGAGTAAATTTTTAATAAACAGATGCCAAACATCATGTTTTGTCCTATAAAGACATTTTATATTGCAGTTTGTATTAAAACAAAATATTTTCGTTGATTCTTTGTTAGAAGCAGCAAACCTAACATTAAAGAATCTGAAAACTTTGTATTCGGACACAAACCACCGAATTTTGTTTCAGTTTAGACAAAAACGGTTGATTTTCGACAATATTTTGCTTTGAACAAGAAAGCTTATATCAAACTGACTAAAAACGTCTTATTTTAGCACAAAACAAAAGATTTGCGTTATAGTCTTAAAGCTGATTCATGCCACAGTTTGGATAAAAACCAATTATTTTTGTTAATTCATTGTTACAAACAAGAAACCTTACATCAAAGAAACTGAAAACCCCTTATTTAGGCACAGAAATTCGAATTACGTTTCAGTCTGGACAAAAACTGCTTATTTTAGACGATCCTTTGTTTTGAACACGAAAACTTACATTAAAAAGATTAAAAACGTCTTATTCTGGCTGAAAACTGCAAATTATATATTACTCTAGATAAAAGCAATTTATCCTGATTACTCCTTTACTTAGAATAGAGTAAACTTGTATAAAACTTAATGAAAACTTTAAATTTCGTCTCAAAGAAATAATTTACGTTATAGTTTTGACCAGCACTGTTTATTTCAAACGAAATTATGATTCGAAACTAATGAACTTTTATGGGACAGATGCAAAACCACATATTACCATATAAAGCGTTGTTTTAAAGCAAAGTATTACCTTTTGCAACAAGAAATTTCACGTCAAAGAAACTGAAAACATCGTATCCATGCACAAATATCGAATTACGTATCAGTTTAGGCAAATACAGCTTATTTTAAACGATTCCATGCTATAAACAAGAAAAATTTTATCAAACATATTGAAAATGTCTTATTCTCGAAAATAAGAGCAAATTATGTATCAGTTTTAACAAAAGCGGATTACTCTGTTTGATTCTATGCTTAGAGTAGAGTAAACTACTATAAAACGTAATGAAAACTCTATATTCAAGCTCAAAAGAACAAATTACGTTATAGTTTTGACAAAAAAAAATTATTTCGGACGACTACATATTTCGAAGTAAGCAAACTTTAATTGAACAAGTGCAAAAGCTAATACTTTGCTTTAAAATAACGATTTATGTGATAATATAGTATTTTGCATCTGTCCTATAAAAGTTTACTCGTTTCGCTCCATTGAATCATTCGAAATAAATTATTTTGACACAACAACGAAAATAATTTTTTTGTTTCAACTGTAACATGTCGTTTTTATAAAACGAACTAAGAAGTTTGGCATCTGTTTAGTGAAAGTTTTCTCGTTTGGGGGCATAAAATCGTTTGAAATTAACAGTTCTGGTCAAAACTATAACGTAAATTATTTCTTTGAGACGAAATTTAAAGTTTTCATTAAGTTTTATACAAGTTTGCTCTATTCTAAGCAAAGGAGTAATCAGGATAAACTGCTTTTATCCAAAGTAATACATAATTTGCAGTTTTGAGCCAGAATAAGACGTTTTTAATCTTTTTAATGTAAGTTTTCGTGTTCAAAAGAAAGAATCGTCTAAAATAAGCAATTTGTGTCCAGACTGAAACGTAATTTGATTTTCTGGGCCTGAATAAGAGGTTTTCAGTTTCTTTGATGTAAGGTTTCTTGTTTGTAACAATGAATAAACGAAAATCATTGGTTTTAATCCAAACTGTGACATAAATCGTTTTTTAAAGGCGAAATCAGACGTTTTGCCTCTGTTCAGTGAAAGTATACTGGTTTCAAAGCATAGAATCGTTTGAAATTAACAGTTCTCGTCAAGACTATAAAGCAAATCTTTAAAGTGATACAAAGAAATAATTTACGTAATAGTTTTGACCAGAACTGTTAATTTCAAACGATTTTATGCCCCCAAACGAGAAAACTTTCACTAAACAGATGCCAAACGTCTTAGTTCGTTTTATAAAAGCGACTTATGTTACAGTTTAAACAAAAACAAATTATTTGTGTTGTTGTTGTGTCAAAATAATTTATTTCTAATGATTCAATGGAGCGAAACGGGTAAACTTTTATAGGACAGATGCAAAATACCATATTACCACATAAATCATTATTTTAAAGCAAAGTATTAGCTTTTGCACATGTTCAATTAAAGTTTGCTTACTTCGAAGTATGTAATCGTCCGAAATATTTTTTTTTGTCAAAACTATAACGTAATTTGTTCTTTTGAGCTTGAATATAGAGTTTTCATTACGTTTTATTGTAGTTTACTCTACTCTAAGCATAGAATCAAACAGAGTAATCCGCTTTTGTTAAAACTGATACATAATTTGCTCTTATTTTCGAGAATAAGACGTTTTCAATATGCTTGATAAAATTTTTCTTGTTTATAGCAAGGAATCGTTTAAAATAAGCTGTATTTGCCTAAACCGATACGTAATTAGATATTTATGTATGAATACGAAGTTTTCAGTTTCTTTGACGTGAAATTTCTTGTTGCAAAAGGTAATACTTTGCTTTAAAACAACGCTTTATATGGTAATATGTGGTTTTGCATCTGCCCCATAAAAGTTCATTAGTTTCGAATCATAATTTCGTTTGAAATAAACAGTGCTGGTCAAAACTATAACGTAAATTATTTCTTTGAGACGAAATTTAAAGTTTTCATTAAGTTTTATACAAGTTTACTCTATTCTAAGTAAAGGAGTAATCAGGATAAATTGCTTTTATCTAGAGTAATATATAATTTGCAGTTTTCAGCCAGAATAAGACGTTTTTAATCTTTTTAATGTAAGTTTTCGTGTTCAAAACAAAGGATCGTCTAAAATAAGCAGTTTTTGTCCAGACTGAAACGTAATTCGAATTTCTGTGCCTAAATAAGGGGTTTTCAGTTTCTTTGATGTAAGGTTTCTTGTTTGTAACAATGAATTAACAAAAATAATTGGTTTTTATCCAAACTGTAGCATGAATCAGCTTTAAGACTATAACGCAAATCTTTTGATTTGTGCTAAAATAAGACGTTTTTAGTCAGTTTGATATAAGCTTTCTTGTTCAAAGCAAAATATTGTCGAAAATCAACCGTTTTTGTCTAAACTGAAACAAAATTCGGTGGTTTGTGTCCGAATACAAAGTTTTCAGATTCTTTAATGTTAGGTTTGCTGCTTCTAACAAAGAATCAACGAAAATATTTTGTTTTAATACAAACTGCAATATAAAATGTCTTTATAGGACAAAACATGATGTTTGGCATTTGTTTATTAAAAATTTACTCGTTTGGAAGCATAGAATCATTCCAAATAAGCTATTCTCGTCGAAACTATAATGTAATTAGTATTTTGTGCTAGAATACAGCGTTTTTGTTAGATTTATTAACAATTTTGTCTATTTTAAGCAATGAAACGAATAGGATTAGCTGCCTTTATCCAAAGTGATACATAAATTGCTCTTTTATGCCAGATTAATACGTTTTTAGTCTGTTCGATGTAAGTTTTCTTGTTCAAAGCAAAAGATCGTCTAAAGTAAGCCGTTTTTGTTTGAACTGATGAACAATTCAGACTGAGAGTCAACAAAAATAATTTGTTTTAATACAAACTGATAATTTTTGACCCTATAAGAGTCCTATAAGAGACCGAGATACGCCGTTCTCGTCAAGTCTATAACGTAATTCGTTTTTTTGTGTCAGAATACGACGTTTTCTGTCTGTTTAATATAAGTTTTTAATAATAATAATAATAATAACAATAATAATAATAATAATAATAATAACAATAATAATAATAATAATAATAATAATAATAATAATAATAATAATAATAATAATAATAATAAAAATAATAATAGAAATAAAAGTAAGCTTAGTTTTCTAAGCAAAAATGAAGCTTATTTTGTGTGTTATATGAGCGCTTTCTCATTTCTATGCAAGAAATCATCTGTGATCTGTATTTTTAGGCAAGAAATTGTCTAAAATTAATAACTCATTTTAAAACTGGTATAAAAACATTTACTATACAAAAGTTAATAATAATAATAATAATAATAATAATAATAATAATAATAATAATAATAATAATAATAATAATAATAATAATAATAATAATAATAGTAATAACAATAATAATAATAATAATAGTAATAATAATAATAATAATAATAATAATAATAATAATAATAATGATAATAATACTTATAATAATGAATTCCTTTCTAAATTAAAGCTTAGTTTTTCTAAGCAAAAATGATGCTTATTTTGTGTGTTATATGAGCGTTTTCTCATTTCTATGCAAGAGATCATCTGTGATCTGTGTTTTTAGGCAAGAAATTGAATAAAATTAATAACTCATTTTAAAACTGGTATAAAAACATTTACTATACAAAAGTTAATAATAATAATAATAATAATAATAATAATAATAATAATAATAATAATAATAATAATAATAATAATAATAATAATAATAATAATAATAATAATAATGATAATAATACTTATAATAATAAATTTCTTTCTAAATTAAAGCTTAGTTTTTCTAAGCAAAAATGAAGCTTATTTTGTGTGTTATATGAGCGCTTTCTCATTTCTATGCAAGAAATCATCTGTGATCTGTATTTTTAGGCAAGAAATTGTCTAAAATTAATAACTCATTTTAAAACTGGTATAAAAACATTTACTATACAAAAGTTAATAATAATAATAATAATAGTAATAATAATAATAATAATAATAGTAATAATAATAATAATAATAATAATAATAATAATAATAGTAATAAAAGAAATAATAATAATAATAATAATAATAATAATAATAATGATAATAATACTTATAATAATAAATTTCTTTCTAAATTAAAGCTTAGTTTTTCTAAGCAAAAATGATGCTTATTTTGTGTTATCTGAGCGTTTTCTCATTTCTATGCAAGAGATCATCTGTGATCTGTGTTTTTAGGCAAGCAATTGTCTAAAATTAATAACTCATTTTAAAACTGGTATAAAAACATTTACTATACAAAAGTTATAATCGGTCTTTAATAATAATAATATTAATAATAATAATAATAATAATAATAATAATAATAGTAATAATAATAATAAAAATAATAGTAATAATAATAATAATAATAAAAATAAAAATAATAGTAGTAGTAAAAGTAAGCTTAGTTTTCTAAGCCAAAATGAAGCTTATTTTGTGTTATATGAGCGTTTTCTCATTTCTATGCAAAAGATCATGTGTGATCTGTGTTTTAAGTTGTGTCAGAATACGACGTTTTCTGTCTGTTTAATATAAGTTTTTAATAATAATAATAATAATAATAATAATAATAATAATAATAATAATAACAATAATAATAATAATAATAATAATAATAATAGTAATAGTAACAAAAGTAATAATAATAATAATACTTTTAAAAAGGAAAAATGGAGCTTATTTTGTGTGTTACATGAGCGTTTTCTCATTTTTATGCAAAAGATCATGTGTGATCTGTGTTTTTAGGCAATCTAAGCCATTTTATAGTTTTTAATATTTAACAAAAATTTGCTTTAAAATAAAATGTTTGAAAAACCGAAATTAAACTAAATTAATTGTGTCTAACACTTTAGTAGAGGAAAAAGGAGGAGACATAAAAGTCACTAAAGTCTTAAAGTTGTCTTTAGTCGTCATATTAATAACAATAACATTTATAATAACAATACTAGTAGTACTAAATTTGCTTATATGCAAGCGCTTAATTAAGGTAACAGTTTTTTTGTTTTTTGCCTATATCTCGAAAACAGTTACTCCTATCAATTTTTACTTTTTCACCAAAATTAAAGGTGATAAAATTTCCTACAAAATAGTTATTTGCATTTTTCATGTAGAACTAACCATAAGCGAGATATAAGTTTGAAAATAATTATTAATTAAAAAAAAGTGTTTTAACAGAAAATGTCTTGTGATTTAAAATACACTTAATTTGTTGGGTCCAATACTTTATTAGAAGAAAAAGGAGGTGACATAAAAGTCACTGAAGTCTTCAGAGTCGCTTTTAATTGCTGCATTTTTGACTTCGTCTCAAACATTGAAAACTGAATTACATTTTTGTTCAGTAACAGTTACAGTTTTCTTATTGGTTTTTTGCTTATATCTCGAAAACAGTTACTCCTATCAAATTTTATCTTTCTTTCAAAATTAAAGCTGATAAAATTTCCAACAAAATAGTTATTTACATTTTTCTTGTAGGACCAAGCATAAACGAGTTATAGAGTTGGATATAAATAATATTTAACAAAAATTTGCTTTAAAATAAAATGCTTGAAAAACCGGAATTAAACTAAATTAATTGTGTCTAACACTTTAGTAGAGGAAAAAGGAGAAGACATAAAAGTCACTAAATGTTTCAGAGTCGTCTTTAGTCGTCATATTAATAACAATAACATTAATAATAATAATACTAATAGTACTAAATTTGCTTATATGCAAACGCTTAATTAACGTAACATTTTTTTGGTTTCTTGCTTATATCTCGAAAACAGTTACTCCTATGAATTTTTGTCTTTTTTTCAAAATTAAAGCTGATAAAATATTCTACAAAATAGTTATTTGCATTTTTCTTGTAGGACCAACCATAAGCGAGTTATAGAGTTGGATATAAATAATATTTAACAAAAATTTGCTTTAAAATAAAATGTTTGAAAAACTGAAATTAAACTAATTTTACTGTGTCTAACACTTTAGTAGAGAAAAAACGAAAAGACATAAAAGTCACTAAAGGTTTCAGAGTTGTCTTTAGTTGTCATATTAATAACAATAACATTAATAATAATAATACTAATAGTTCTAAATTTGCTTATATGCAAACGCTTAATTAAGGTAACAGTGTTTTGGTTTCTTGCTTATATCTCGAAAACAGTTACTCCTATCAATTTTTATCTTTTTACTAAAATTCAAGCTGATAAAATTTCCTACAAAATAGTTATTTGCATTTTTCATGTAGGACTAACCATAAGCGAGATATATGATTGAAAATAATTAATATTTAAAAAAAAAGTGCTTTAACAGAAAATGTCTTGTGATTTAAAATACACTTAATTTATTGGGTCCAATACTTTATTAGAAGAAAAAGGAAGTGACATAAAAGTCACTGAAGTCTTCAGAGTCGTTTTTAAATGCTGCAGTTTCGTCTTCGTCTCAAACATTGAAAACCGAATTACATTTTTGTTCAGTAACAGTCACAGTTTTCTTATTGGTTTTTTGCTTATATCTCGAAAACAGTTACTCCTATCAATTTTTATCTTTCTTTCAAAATTAAAGCTGATAAAATTTCCTACAAAATAGTTATTTGCATTTTTCTTGTACGACCAACCATAAGCGAGTTATAGAGTTGGATATAAATAATATTTAACAAAAACTTGCTTAAAAATAAAATGTTTGAAATACTGAAATTAAACTAAATTAATTGTGTCTAACACTTTAGTAGAGAAAAAAGAAAAAGACATAAAAGTCACCAAAGTCTTCAAAATCGTTTTTAGTCGTCATATTAATAACAATAACATTAATAATAATAATACTAATAGTACTAAATCTGCTTATATGCAAGCGCTTTATTAAGGTAACAGTTTTTTGGTTTCTTGCTTATATCTCGAAAACAGTTACTCCTATGAATTTTTGTCTTTCTTTCAAAATTAAAGCTGATAAAATATTCTACAAAATAGTTATTTGCATTTTTCTTGTAGGACCAACCATAAGCGAGTTATAGAGTTGGATATAAATAATATTTAACAAAAATTTGCTTTAAAATATAATGTTTGAAAAACTGAAATTAAACTAATTTAACTGTGTCTAACACTTTAGTAGAGAAAAAAGGAAAAGACATAAAAGTCACTAAAGGTTTCAGAGTTGTCTTTAGTTGTCATATTAATAACAATAAAATTAATAATAATAATACTAATAGTACTAAATTTGCTTATATGCAAACGCTTAATTAAGGTAACAGTGTTTTGGTTTCTTGCTTATATCTCGAAAACAGTTACTCCTATCAATTTTTATCTTTTTACTAAAATTCAAGCTGATAAAATTTCCTACAAAATAGTGATTTGCATTTTTTATGTAGGACTAACCATAAGCGAGATATATGATTGAAAATAATTAATATTTAAAAAAAAAGTGCTTTAACAGAAAATGTCTTGTGATTTAAAATACACTTAATTTATTGGGTCCAATACTTTATTAGAAGAAAAAGGAAGTGACATAAAAGTCACTGAAGTCTTCAGAGTCGTTTTTAAATGCTGCAGTTTCGTCTTCGTCTCAAACATTGAAAACCGAATTACATTTTTGTTCAGTAACAGTCACAGTTTTCTTATTGGTTTTTTGCTTATATCTCGAAAACAGTTACTCCTATCAATTTTTATCTTTCTTTCAAAATTAAAGCTGATAAAATTTCCTACAAAATAGTTATTTGGATTTTTCTTGTAGGACCAACCATAAGCGAGTTATAGAGTTGGATATAAATAATATTTAACAAAAATTTGCTTTAAAATAAAATGTTTGAAAAACTGAAATTAAACTAATTTAATTGTGTCTAACACTTTAGTAGAGGAAAAAGAAGAAGACATAAAAGTCACTAAAGGTTTCAAAGTTGTCTTTAATCGTCATATTAATAACAATAACATTAATAATAATAATACTAATAGTACTAAATTTGCTTATATGCAAACGCTTAATTAAGGTAACAGTGTTTTGGTTTCTTGCTCATATCTCGAAAACAGTTACTCCTATCAACTTTTATCTTTTTACTAAAATTCAAGCTGATAAAATTTCCTACAAAATAATTATTTGCATTTTTTATGTAGGACTAACCATAAGCGAGATATAAGATTGAAAATAATTAATATTTAAAAAAGAAGTGCTTTAACAGAAAATGTCTTGTGATTTAAAATACACTTAATTTATTAGGTCCAATACTTTATTAGAAAAAAAGGAGGTGACATATAAGTCACTGAAGTCTTCAGAGTCGATTTTAAATGCTGCATTTTCGTCTTCGTCTCAAACATTGAAAACTGAATTACATTTTTGTTCTGAAACGGTAACAGTTTTTACATTGGTTTTTTGCTTATATCTCGAAAACAGTTACTCCTATCAATTTTTATCTCTCTTTCAAAATTAAAGCTGATAACATTTCCTACAAAATAGTTATTTGCATTTTTCTTGTAGGACCAACCATAAGCGAGTTATAAAGTTGGATATAAATAATATTTAACAAAAACTTGCTTAAAAATAAAATGTTTGAAATACTGAAATTAAACTAAATTAATTGTGTCTAACACTTTAATAGAGAAAAAAGAAAAAGACATAAAAGTCACCAAAGTCTTCAGAATCGTTTTTAGTCGTCATATTAATAACAATAACATTAATAATAATAATACTAATAGTACTAAATCTGCTTATATGCAAGCGCTTTATTAAGGTAACAGTTTTTTGGTTTCTTGCTTATATCTCGAAAACAGTTACTCCTATGAATTTTTGTCTTTTTTTCAAAATTAAAGCTGATAAAATTTCCTACAAAATAGTTATTTGCATTTTTCTTGTAGGACCAACCATAAACGAGTTATAGAGTTGGATATAAATAATATTTAACAAAAATTTGCTTTAAAATAAAATGTTTGAAAAACTGAAATTAAACTAATTTAATTGTGTCTAACACTTTAGTAGAGGAAAAAGGAAAAGACATAAAAGTCACTAAAGGTTTCAGAGTTGTCTTTAGTTGTCATATTAATAACAATAACATTAATAATAATAATACTAATAGTACTAAATTTGCTTATATGCAAACGCTTAATTAAGGTAACAGTGTTTTGGTTTCTTGCTTATATCTCGAAAACAGTTACTCCTATCAATTTTTATCTTTTTACTAAAATTCAAGCTGATAAAATTTCCTACAAAATAGTTATTTGCATTTTTTATGTAGGACTAACCATAAGCGAGATATATGATTGAAAATAATTAATATTTAAAAAAAAAGTGCTTTAACAGAAAATGTCTTGTGATTTAAAATACACTTAATTTATTGGGTCCAATACTTTATTAGAAGAAAAAGGAAGTGACATAAAAGTCACTGAAGTCTTCAGAGTCGTTTTTAAATGCTGCAGTTTCGTCTTCGTCTCAAACATTGAAAACCGAATTACATTTTTGTTCAGTAACAGTCACAGTTTTCTTATTGGTTTCTTGCTTATATCTCGAAAACAGTTACTCCTATCAATTTTTATCTTTTTACTAAAATTCAAGCTGATAAAATTTCCTACAAAATAGTTATTTACATTTTTCTTGTAGGACCAACCATAAGCGAGTTATAGAGTTGGATATAAATAATATTTAACAAAAATTTGCTTTAAAATAAAATGTTTGAAAAACTGAAATTAAACTAATTTAATTGTGTCTAACACTTTAGTAGAGGAAAAAGAAGAAGACATAAAAGTCACTAAAGGTTTCAAAGTTGTCTTTAATCGTCATATTAATAACAATAACATTAATAATAATAATACTAATAGTACTAAATTTGCTTATATGCAAACGCTTAATTAAGGTAACAGTGTTTTGGTTTCTTGCTTATATCTCGAAAACAGTTACTCCTATCAATTTTTATCTTTTTACTAAAATTCAAGCTGATAAAATTTCCTACAAAATAGTTATTTGCATTTTTCATGTGGGACTAACCATAAGCGAGATATATGATTGAAAATAATTAATATTTAAAAAAAAAGTGCTTTAACAGAAAATGTCTTGTGATTTAAAATACACTTAATTTATTGGGTCCAATACTTTATTAGAAGAAAAAGGAAGTGACATAAAAGTCACTGAAGTCTTCAGAGTCGTTTTTAAATGCTGCAGTTTCGTCTTCGTCTCAAACATTGAAAACCGAATTACATTTTTGTTCAGTAACAGTCACAGTTTTCTTATTGGTTTCTTGCTTATATCTCGAAAACAGTTACTCCTATCAATTTTTATCTTTTTACTAAAATTCAAGCTGATAAAATTTCCTACAAAATAGTTATTTGCATTTTTCATGTAGGACTAAACATAAGCGAGATATATGATTGAAAATAATTAATATTAAAAAAAAAGTGCTTTAACAGAAAATGTCTTGTGATTTAAAATACACTTAATTTATTGGGTCCAATACTTTATTAGAAGAAAAAGAAAGTGACATAAAAGTCACTGAAGTCTTCAGAGTCGTTTTTAAATGCTGCAGTTTCGTCTTCGTCTCAAACATTGAAAACTGAATTACATTTTTGTTCAGTAACAGTCACAGTTTTCTTATTGGTTTTTTGCTTATATCTCGAAAACAGTTACTCCTATCAATTTATATCTTTCTGTCAAAATTAAAGCTGATAAAATTTCCTACAAAATAGTTATTTGCATTTTTCTTGTAGGACCAACCATAAGCGAGTTATAGAGTTGGATATAAATAATATTTAACAAAAATTTGCTTTAAAATAAAATGTTTGAAAAACTGAAATTAAACTAATTTAATTGTGTCTAACACTTTAGTAGAGGAAAAAGAAGAAGACATAAAAGTCACTAAAGGTTTCAAAGTTGTTTTTAATCGTCATATTAATAACAATAACATTAATAATAATAATACTAATAGTACTAAATTTGCTTATATGCAAACGCTTAATTAAGGTAACAGTGTTTTGGTTTCTTGCTCATATCTCAAAAACAGTTACTCCTATCAATTTTTATCATTTTTACTAAAATTCAAGCTGATAAAATTTTCTACAAAATAGTTATTTGCATTTTTTATGTAGGACTAACCATAAGCGAGATATAAGATTGAAAATAAATAATATTTAAAAAAGAAGTGCTCTAACAGAAAATGTCTTGTGATTTAAAATACACTTAATTTATTAGGTCCAATACTTTATTAAAAAAAAAAAGGGGGTGACATATAAGTCACTGAAGTCTTCAGAGTCGATTTTAAATGCTGCATTTTCGTCTTCGTCTCAAACATTGAAAACTGAATTACATTTTTGTTCTGAAACGGTAACAGTTTTTACTTTGGTTTTTTGCTTATATCTCGAAAACAGTTACTCCTATCAATTTTTATCTTTCTTTCAAAATTAAAGCTGATAACATTTCCTACAAAATAGTTATTTGCATTTTTCTTGTAGGACCAACCATAAGCGAGTTATAAAGTTGGATATAAATAATATTTAACAAAAACTTGCTTAAAAATAAAATGTTTGAAATACTGAAATTAAACTAAATTAATTGTGTCTAACACTTTAGTAGAGAAAAAAGAAAAAGACATAAAAGTCACCAAAGTCTTCAGAATCGTTTTTAGTCGTCATATTAATAACAATAACATTAATAATAATAATACTAATAGTACTCAATCTGCTTATATGCAAGCGCTTTATTAAGGTAACAGTTTTTTTGTTTCTTGCTTATATCTCGAAAACAGTTACTCCTATGAATTTTTGTCTTTCTTTCAAAATTAAAGCTGATAAAATATTCTACAAAATAGTTATTTGCATTTTTCTTGTAGGACCAACCATAAGCGAGTTATAGAGTTGGATATAAATAATATTTAACAAAAATTTGCTTTAAAATAAAATGTTTGAAAAACTGAAATTAAACTAATTTAACTGTGTCTAACACTTTAGTAGAGAAAAAAGGAAATGACATAAAAGTCACTAAAGGTTTCAGAGTTGTCTTTAGTTGTTATATTAATAACAATAACATTAATAATAATAATACTAATAGTACTAAATTTGCTTATATGCAAACGCTTAATTAAGGTAACAGTGTTTTGGTTTCTTGCTTATATCTCGAAAACAGTTACTCCTATCAATTTTTATCTTTTTACTAAAATTCAAGCTGATAAAATTTCCTACAAAATAGTTATTTGCATTTTTCATGTAGGACTAACCATAAGCGAGATATATGATTGAAAATAATTAATATTTAAAAAAAAAGTGCTTTAACAGAAAATGTCTTGTGATTTAAAATAAACTTAATTTATTAGGTCCAATACTTTATTAAAAAAAAAAGGGGGTGACATATAAGTCACTGAAGTCTTCAGAGTCGATTTTAAATGCTGCATTTTCGTCTTCGTCTCAAACATTGAAAACTGAATTACATTTTTGTTCTGAAACGGTAACAGTTTTTACTTTGGTTTTTTGCTTATATCTCGAAAACAGTTACTCCTATCAATTTTTATCTTTCTTTCAAAATTAAAGCTGATAACATTTCCAACAAAATAGTTATTTGCATTTTTCTTGTAGGACCAACCATAAGCGAGTTATAAAGTTGGATATAAATAATATTTAACAAAAACTTGCTTAAAAATAAAATGTTTGAAATACTGAAATTAAACTATATTAATTGTGTCTAACACTTTAGTAGAGAAAAAAGAAAAAGACATAAAAGTCACCAAAGTCTTCAGAATCGTTTTTAGTCGTCATATTAATAACAATAACATTAATAATAATAATAATACTAATAGTACTAAATCTGCTTATATGCAAGCGCTTTATTAAGGTAACAGTTTTTTGGTTTCTTGCTTATATCTCGAAAACAGTTACTCCTATGAATTTTTGTCTTTTTTTCAAAATTAAAGCTGATAAAATTTTCTACAAAATAGTTATTTGCATTTTTCTTGTAGGACCAACCATAAGCGAGTTATAGAGTTGGATATAAATAATATTTAACAAAAATTTGCTTTAAAATAAAATGTTTGAAAAACTGAAATTAAACTAATTTAACTGTGTCTAACACTTTAGTAGAGAAAAAAGGAAAAGACATAAAAGTCACTAAAGGTTTCAGAGTTGTCTTTAGTTGTCATATTAATAACAATAACATTAATAATAATAATACTAATAGTACTAAATTTGCTTATATGCAAACGCTTAATTAAGGTAACAGTGTTTTGGTTTCTTGCTTATATCTCGAAAACAGTTACTCCTATCAATTTTTATCTTTTTACTAAAATTCAAGCTGATAAAATTTCCTACAAAATAGTTATTTGCATTTTTCATGTAGGACTAACCATAAGCGAGATATATGATTGAAAATAATTAATATTTAAAAAAAAAGTGCTTTAACAGAAAATGTCTTGTGATTTAAAATACACTTAATTTATTGGGTCCAATACTTTATTAGAAGAAAAAGGAAGTGACATAAAAGTCACTGAAGTCTTCAGAGTCGTTTTTAAATGCTGCAGTTTCGTCTTCGTCTCAAACATTGAAAACCGAATTACATTTTTGTTCAGTAACAGTCACAGTTTTCTTATTGGTTTCTTGCTTATATCTCGAAAACAGTTACTCCTATCAATTTTTATCTTTTTACTAAAATTCAAGCTGATAAAATTTCCTACAAAATAGTTATTTGCATTTTTCTTGTAGGACCAACCATAAGCGAGTTATAGAGTTGGATATAAATAATATTTAACAAAAATTTGCTTTAAAATAAAATGTTTGAAAAACTGAAATTAAACTAATTTAATTGTGTCTAACACTTTAGTAGAGGAAAAAGAAGAAGACATAAAAGTCACTAAAGGTTTCAAAGTTGTCTTTAATCGTCATATTAATAACAATAACATTAATAATAATAATACTAATAGTACTAAATTTGCTTATATGCAAACGCTTAATTAAGGTAACAGTGTTTTGGTTTCTTGCTCATATCTCGAAAACAGTTACTCCTATCAATTTTTATCTTTTTACTAAAATTCAAGCTGATAAAATTTCCTACAAAATAGTTATTTGCATTTTTTATGTAGGACTAACCATAAGCGAGATATAAGATTGAAAATAATTAATATTTAAAAAAGAAGTGCTCCAAAAGAAAATGTCTTGTGATTTAAAATACACTTAATTTATTAGGTCCAATACTTTATTAAAAAAAAAAGGGGGTGACATATAAGTCACTGAAGTCTTCAGAGTCGATTTTAAATGCTGCATTTTCGTCTTCGTCTCAAACATTGAAAACTGAATTACATTTTTGTTCTGAAACGGTAACAGTTTTTACTTTGGTTTTTTGCTTATATCTCGAAAACAGTTACTCCTATCAATTTTTATCTTTCTTTCAAAATTAAAGCTGATAACATTTCCTACAAAATAGTTATTTGCATTTTTCTTGTAGGACCAACCATAAGCGAGTTATAAAGTTGGATATAAATAATATTTAACAAAAACTTGCTTAAAAATAAAATGTTTGAAATACTGAAATTAAACTAAATTAATTGTGTCTAACACTTTAGTAGAGAAAAAAGAAAAAGACATAAAAGTCACCAAAGTCTTCAGAATCGTTTTTAGTCGTCATATTAATAACAATATCATTAATAATAATAATACTAATAGTACTAAATCTGCTTATATGCAAGCGCTTTATTAAGGTAACAGTTTTTTGGTTTCTTGCTTATATCTCGAAAACAGTTACTCCTATGAATTTTTGTCTTTCTTTCAAAATTAAAGCAGATAAAATATTCTACAAAATAGTTATTTGCATTTTTCTTGTAGGACCAACCATAAGCGAGTTATAGAGTTGGATATAAATAATATTTAACAAAAATTTGCTTTAAAATAAAATGTTTGAAAAACTGAAATTAAACTAATTTAACTGTGTCTAACACTTTAGTAGAGAAAAAAGGAAAAGACATAAAAGTCACTAAAGGTTTCAGAGTTGTCTTTAGTTGTCATATTAATAACAATAACATTAATAATAATAATACTAATAGTACTAAATTTGCTTATATGCAAACGCTTAATTAAGGTAACAGTGTTTTGGTTTCTTGCTTATATCTCGAAAACAGTTACTCCTATCAATTTTTATCTTTTTACTAAAATTCAAGCTGATAAAATTTCCTACAAAATAGTTATTTGCATTTTTCATGTAGGACTAACCATAAGCGAGATATATGATTGAAAATAATTAATATTTAAAAAAAAAGTGCTTTAACAGAAAATGTCTTGTGATTTAAAATACACTTAATTTATTAGGTCCAATACTTTATTAAAAAAAAAAGGGGGTGACATATAAGTCACTGAAGTCTTCAAAGTCGATTTTAAATGCTGCATTTTCGTCTTCGTCTCAAACATTGAAAACTGAATTACATTTTTGTTCTGAAACGGTAACAGTTTTTACTTTGGTTTTTTGCTTATATCTCGAAAACAGTTACTCCTATCAATTTTTATCTTTCTTTCAAAATTAAAGCTGATAACATTTCCTACAAAATAGTTATTTGCATTTTTCTTGTAGGACCAACCATAAGCGAGTTATAAAGTTGGATATAAATAATATTTAACAAAAACTTGCTTAAAAATAAAATGTTTGAAATACTGAAATTAAACTAAATTAATTGTGTCTAACACTTTAGTAGAGAAAAAAGAAAAAGACATAAAAGTCACCAAAGTCTTTAGAATCGTTTTTAGTCGTCATATTAATAACAATAACATTAATAATAATAATACTAATAGTATTAAATCTGCTTATATGCAAGCGCTTTATTAAGGTAACAGTTTTTTGGTTTCTTGCTTATATCTCGAAAACAGTTACTCCTATGAATTTTTGTCTTTCTTTCAAAATTAAAGCTGATAAAATATTCTACAAAATAGTTATTTGCATTTTTCTTGTAGGACCAACCATAAGCGAGTTATAGAGTTGGATATAAATAATATTTAACAAAAATTTGCTTTAAAATAAAATGTTTGAAAAACTGAAATTAAACTAATTTAATTGTGTCTAACACTTTAGTAGAGGAAAAAGAAGAAGACATAAAAGTCACTAAAGGTTTCAAAGTTGTCTTTAATCGTAATACTAATAACAATAACATTAATAATAATAATACTAATAGTACTAAATTTGCTTATATGCAAACGCTTAATTAAGGTAACAGTGTTTTGGTTTCTTGCTTATATCTCGAAAACTGTTACTCCTATCAATTTTTATCTTTTTACTAAAATTAAAGCTGATAAAATTTCCTACAAAATAGTTAATTGCATTTTTAATGTAGGACTAACCATAAGCGAGATATAAGTTTGAAAATAATTAAAATTTAAAAAAAAGTGCTTCAACAGAAAATGTCTTGTGATTTAAAATACACTTAATTTATTGGGTCCAATACTTTATTAGAAGAAAAAAGAGGTGACAGAAAAGTCACTGAAGTCTTTAGAGTCGTTTGTAAATGCTGCATTTTCGTCTTCGTCTCAAACATTGAAAACTGAATTACATTTTTGTTCAGTAACTGTTACAGTTTTCTTATTGGTTTTTTGCTTATATCTCGAAAACAGTTACTCCTATCAATTTTTATCTTTCTTTTAAAATTAAAGCTGATAAAGCTTCCTACAAAATAGTTGTTTGCATTTTTCTTGTAGGACCAAATATAAGCGAGTTATAGAGTTGGATATAAATAATATTTAACAAAAATTTGCTTTAAATAAAATGTTTGAAAAACCGAAATTAAACTAAATTAATTGAGTCTAACACTTTAGTAGAGAAAAAAGAAAAAGACATAAAAGTCACCAAAGTCTTCAGAATCGTTTTTAGTCGTCATATTAATAACAATAACATTATTAATAATAATACTAATAGTACTAAATCTGCTTATATGCAAGCGCTTTATTAAGGTAACAGTTTTTTGGTTTCTTGCTTATATCTCGAAAACAGTTACTCCTATCAATTTTTATCTTTTTTTCAAAATTAAAGCTGATAAAATTTCCTACAAAATAGTTATTTGCATTTTTCTTGTAGGACCAACCATAAGCGAGTTATAGAGTTGGATATAAATAATATTTAACAAAAATTTGCTTTAAAATAAAATGTTTGAAAAACTGAAATTAAACTAATTTAATTGTGTCTAACACTTTAGTAGAGAAAAAAGAAGAAGACATAAAAGTCACTAAAGGTTTCAAAGTTGTCTTTAATCGTCATATTACTAACAATAACATTAATAATAATAATACTAATAGTACTAAATTTGCTTATATGCAAACGCTTAATTAAGGTAACAGTGTTTTGGTTTCTTGCTTATATCTCGAAAACAGTTACTCCTATCAATTTTTATCTTTTTACTAAAATTAAAGCTGATAAAATTTCCTACAAAATAGTTAATTGCATTTTTAATGTAGGACTAACCATAAGCGAGATATAAGTTTGAAAATAATTAAAATTTAAAAAAAAGTGCTTCAACAGAAAATGTCTTGTGATTTAAAATACACTTAATTTATTGGGTCCAATGCTTTATTAGAAGAAAAAAGAGGTGACAGAAAAGTCACTGAAGTCTTTAGAGTCGTTTGTAAATGCTGCATTTTCGTCTTCGTCTCAAACATTGAAAACTGAATTACATTTTTGTTCAGTAACTGTTACAGTTTTCTTATTGGTTTTTTGCTTATATCTCGAAAACAGTTACTCCTATCAATTTTTATCTTTCTTTTAAAATTAAAGCTGATAAAGCTTCCTACAAAATAGTTGTTTGCATTTTTCTTGTAGGACCAACCATAAGCGAGTTATAGAGTTGGATATAAATAATATTTAACAAAAATTTGCTTTAAATAAAATGTTTGAAAAACCGAAATTAAACTAAATTAATTGAGTCTAACACTTTAGTAGAGAAAAAAGAAAAAGACATAAAAGTCACCAAAGTCTTCAGAATCGTTTTTAGTCGTCATATTAATAACAATAACATTATTAATAATAATACTAATAGTACTAAATCTGCTTATATGCAAGCGCTTTATTAAGGTAACAGTTTTTTGGTTTCTTGCTTATATCTCGAAAACAGTTACTCCTATCAATTTTTATCTTTTTTTCAAAATTAAAGCTGATAAAATTTCCTACAAAATAGTTATTTGCATTTTTCTTGTAGGACCAACCATAAGCGAGTTATAGAGTTGGATATAAATAATATTTAACAAAAATTTGCTTTAAAATAAAATGTTTGAAAAACTGAAATTAAACTAATTTAATTGTGTCTAACACTTTAGTAGAGAAAAAAGAAGAAGACATAAAAGTCACTAAAGGTTTCAAAGTTGTTTTTAATCGTCATATTACTAACAATAACATTAATAATAATAATACTAATAGTACTAAATTTGCTTATATGCAAACGCTTAATTAAGGTAACAGTGTTTTGGTTTCTTGCTCATATCTCGAAAACAGTTACTCCTATCAATTTTTATCTTTTTACTAAAATTCAAGCTGATAAAATTTCCTACAAAATAATTATTTGCATTTTTTATGTAGGACTAACCATAAGCGAGATATAAGATTGAAAATAATTAATATTTAAAAAAGAAGTGCTTTAACAGAAAATGTCTTGTGATTTAAAATACACTTAATTTATTAGGTCCAATACTTTATTAGAAAAAAAGGGGGTGACATATAAGTCACTGAAGTCTTCAGAGTCGATTTTAAATGCTGCATTTTCGTCTTCGTCTCAAACATTGAAAACTGAATTATATTTTTGTTCTGAAACGGTAACAGTTTTTACTTTGGTTTTTTGCTTATATCTCGAAAACAGTTACTCCTATCAATTTTTATCTTTCTTTCAAAATTAAAGCTGATAACATTTCCTACAAAATAGTTATTTGCATTTTTCTTGTAGGACCAACCATAAGCGAGTTATAAAGTTGGATATAAATAATATTTAACAAAAACTTGCTTAAAAATAAAATGTTTGAAATACTGAAATTAAACTAAATTAATTGTGTCTAACACTTTAGTAGAGAAAAAAGAAAAAGACATAAAAGTCACCAAAGTCTTCAGAATCGTTTTTAGTCGTCATATTAATAACAATAACATTAATAATAATAATACTAATAGTACTAAATCTGCTTATATGCAAGCGCTTTATTAAGGTAACAGTTTTTTGGTTTCTTGCTTATATCTCGAAAACAGTTACTCCTATGAATTTTTGTCTTTCTTTCAAAATCAAAGCTGATAAAATATTCTACAAAATAGTTATTTGCATTTTTCTTGTAGGACCAACCATAAGCGAGTTATAGAGTTGGATATAAATAATATTTAACAAAAATTTGCTTTAAAATAAAATGTTTAAAAAACTGAAATTAAACTAATTTTACTGTGACTAACACTTTAGTAGAGAAAAAACGAAAAGACATAAAAGTCACTAAAGGTTTCAGAGTTGTCTTTAGTTGTCATATTAATAACAATAACATTAATAATAATAATACTAATAGTTCTAAATTTGCTTATATGCAAACGCTTAATTAAGGTAACAGTGTTTTGGTTTCTTGCTTATATCTCGAAAACAGTTACTCCTATCAATTTTTATCTTTTTACTAAAATTCAAGCTGATAAAATTTCCTACAAAATAGTTATTTGCATTTTTCATGAAGGACTAACCATAAGCGAGATATATGATTGAAAATAATTAATATTTAAAAAAAAAGTGCTTTAACAGAAAATGTCTTGTGATTTAAAATACACTTAATTTATTGGGTCCAATACTTTATTAGAAGAAAAAGGAAGTGACATAAAAGTCACTGAAGTCTTCAGAGTCGTTTTTAAATGCTGCAGTTTCGTCTTCGTCTCAAACATTGAAAACCGAATTACATTTTTGTTCAGTAACAGTCACAGTTTTCTTATTGGTTTTTTGCTTATATCTCGAAAACAGTTACTCCTATCAATTTTTATCTTTCTTTCAAAATTAAAGCTGATAAAATTTCCTACAAAATAGTTATTTGCATTTTTCTTGTACGACCAACCATAAGCGAGTTATAGAGTTGGATATAAATAATATTTAACAAAAATTTGCTTTAAAATAAAATGTTTGAAAAACTGAAATTAAACTAATTTAATTGTGTCTAACACTTTAGTAGAGGAAAAAGAAGAAGACATAAAAGTCACTAAAGGTTTCAAAGATGTCTTTAATCGTCATATTAATAACAATAACATTAATAATAATAATACTAATAGTACTAAATTTGCTAATATGCAAACGCTTAATTAAGGTAACAGTGTTTTGGTTTCTTGCTCATATCTCGAAAACAGTTACTCCTATCAACTTTTATCTTTTTACTAAAATTCAAGCTGATAAAATTTCCTACAAAATAATTATTTGCATTTTTTATGTAGGACTAACCATAAGCGAGATATAAGATTGAAAATAATTAATATTTAAAAAAGAAGTGCTTTAACAGAAAATGTCTTGTGATTTAAAATACACTTAATTTATTAGGTCCAATACTTTATTAGAAAAAAAGGGGGTGACATATAAGTCACTGAAGTCTTCAAAGTCGATTTTAAATGCTGCATTTTCGTCTTCGTCTCAAACATTGAAAACTGAATTACATTTTTGTTCTGAAACGGTAACAGTTTTTACATTGGTTTTTTGCTTATATCTCGAAAACAGTTACTCCTATCAATTTTTATCTTTCTTTCAAAATTAAAGCTGATAACATTTCCTACAAAATAGTTATTTGCATTTTTCTTGTAGGACCAACCATAAGCGAGTTATAAAGTTGGATATAAATAATATTTAACAAAAACTTGCTTAAAAATAAAATGTTTGAAATACTGAAATTAAACTAAATTAATTGTGTCTAACACTTTAGTAGAGAAAAAAGAAAAAGACATAAAAGTCACCAAAGTCTTCAGAATCGTTTTTAGTCGTCATATTAATAACAATAACATTAATAATAATAATACTAATAGTACTAAATCTGCTTATATGCAAGCGCTTTATTAAGGTAACAGTTTTTTGGTTTCTTGCTTATATCTCGAAAACAGTTACTCCTATGAATTTTTGTCTTTCTTTCAAAATTAAAGCTGATAAAATATTCTACAAAATAGTTATTTGCATTTTTCTTGTAGGACCAACCATAAGCGAGTTATAGAGTTGGATATAAATAATATTTAACAAAAATTTGCTTTAAAATAAAATGTTTGAAAAACTGAAATTAAACTAATTTAACTGTGTCTAACACTTTAGTAGAGAAAAAAGGAAAAGACATAAAAGTCACTAAAGGTTTCAGAGTTGTCTTTAGTTGTCATATTAATAACAATAACATTAATAATAATAATACTAATAGTACTAAATTTGCTTATATGCAAACGCTTAATTAAGGTAACAGTGTTTTGGTTTCTTGCTTATATCTCGAAAACAGTTACTCCAATCAATTTTTATCTTTTTACTAAAATTCAAGCTGATAAAATTTCCTACAAAATAGTTATTTGCATTTTTCATGTAGGACTAACCATAAGCGAGATATATGATTGAAAATAATTAATATTTAAAAAAAAGTGCTTTAACAGAAAATGTCTTGTGATTTAAAATACACTTAATTTATTGGGTCCAATACTTTATTAGAAGAAAAAGGAAGTGACATAAAAGTCACTGAAGTCTTCAGAGTCGTTTTTAAATGCTGCAGTTTCGTCTTCGTCTCAAACATTGAAAACCGAATTACATTTTTGTTCAGTAACAGTCACAGTTTTCTTATTGATTTTTTGCTTATATCTTGAAAACAGTTACTCCTATCAATTTTTATCTTTTTTTCAAAATTAAAGCTGATAAAATTTCCTACAAAATAGTTATTTGCATTTTTCTTGTAGGACCAACAATAAGCGAGTTATAGAGTTGGATATAAATAATATTTAACAAAAATTTGCTTTAAAATAAAATGTTTGAAAAACTGAAATTAAACTAATTTAATTGTGTCTAACACTTTAGTAGAGGAAAAAGAAGAAGACATAAAAGTCACTAAAGGTTTCAAAGTTGTCTTTAATCGTAATATTAATAACAATAACATTAATAATAATAATACTAATAGTACTAAATTTGCTTATATGCAAACGCTTAATTAAGGTAACAGTGTTTTGGTTTCTTGCTTATATCTCGAAAACAGTTACTCCTATCAATTTTTATCTTTTTACTAAAATTAAAGCTGATAAAATTTCCTACAAAATAGTTAATTGCGTTTTTAATGTAGGACTAACCATAAGCGAGATATAAGTTTGAAAATAATTAAAATTTAAAAAAAAGTGCTTCAACAGAAAATGTCTTGTGATTTAAAATACACTTAATTTATTGGGTCCAATACTTTATTAGAAGAAAAAAGAGGTGACAGAAAGGTCACTGAAGTCTTTAGAGTCGTTTGTAAATGCTGCATTTTCGTCTTCGTCTCAAACATTGAAAACTGAATTACATTTTTGTTCAGTAACTGTTACAGTTTTCTTATTGGTTTTTTGCTTATATCTCGAAAACAGTTACTCCTATCAATTTTTATCTTTCTTTTAAAATTAAAGCTGATAAAGCTTCCTACAAAATAGTTGTTTGCATTTTTCTTGTAGGACCAACCATAAGCGAGTTATAGAGTTGGATATAAATAATATTTAACAAAAATTTGCTTTAAATAAAATGTTTGAAAAACCGAAATTAAACTAAATTAATTGAGTCTAACACTTTAGTAGAGAAAAAAGAAAAAGACATAAAAGTCACCAAAGTCTTCAGAATCGTTTTTAGTCGTCATATTAATAACAATAACATTATTAATAATAATACTAATAGTACTAAATCTGCTTATATGCAAGCGCTTTATTAAGGTAACAGTTTTTTGGTTTCTTGCTTATATCTCGAAAACAGTTACTCCTATCAATTTTTATCTTTTTTTCAAAATTAAAGCTGATAAAATTTCCTACAAAATAGTTATTTGCATTTTTCTTGTAGGGCCAACCATAAGCGAGTTATAGAGTTGGATATAAATAATATTTAACAAAAATTTGCTTTAAAATAAAATGTTTGAAAAACTGAAATTAAACTAATTTAATTGTGTCTAACACTTTAGTAGAGGAAAAAGAAGAAGACATAAAAGTCACTAAAGGTTTCAAAGTTGTCTTTAATCGTCATATTAATAACAATAACATTAATAATAATAATACTAATAGTACTAAATTTGCTTATATGCAAACGCTTAATTAAGGTAACAGTGTTTTGGTTTCTTGCTCATATCTCGAAAACAGTTACTCCTATCAATTTTTATCTTTTTACTAAAATTCAAGCTGATAAAATTTCCTACAAAATAATTATTTGCATTTTTTATGTAGGACTAACCATAAGCGAGATATAAGATTGAAAATAATTAATATTTAAAAAAGAAGTGCTTTAACAGAAAATGTCTTGTGATTTAAAATACACTTAATTTATTAGGTCCAATACTTTATTAGAAAAAAAGGGGGTGACATATAAGTCACTGAAGTCTTCAGAGTCGATTTTAAATGCTGCATTTTCGTCTTCGTCTCAAACATTGAAAACTGAATTATATTTTTGTTCTGAAACGGTAACAGTTTTTACTTTGGTTTTTTGCTTATATCTCGAAAACAGTTACTTCTATCAATTTTTATCTTTCTTTCAAAATTAAAGCTGATAACATTTCCTACAAAATAGTTATTTGCATTTTTCTTGTAGGACCAACCATAAGCGAGTTATAAAGTTGGATATAAATAATATTTAACAAAAACTTGCTTAAAAATAAAATGTTTGAAATACTGAAATTAAACTAAATTAATTGTGTCTAACACTTTAGTAGAGAAAAAAGAAAAAGACATAAAAGTCACCAAAGTCTTCAGAATCGTTTTTAGTCGTCATATTAATAACAATAACATTAATAATAATAATACTAATAGTACTAAATCTGCTTATATGCAAGCGCTTTATTAAGGTAACAGTTTTTTGGTTTCTTGCTTATATCTCGAAAACAGTTACTCCTATGAATTTTTGTCTTTCTTTCAAAATCAAAGCTGATAAAATATTCTACAAAATAGTTATTTGCATTTTTCTTGTAGGACCAACCATAAGCGAGTTATAGAGTTGGATATAAATAATATTTAACAAAAATTTGCTTTAAAATAAAATGTTTGAAAAACTGAAATTAAACTAATTTTACTGTGTCTAACACTTTAGTAGAGAAAAAACGAAAAGACATAAAAGTCACTAAAGGTTTCAGAGTTGTCTTTAGTTGTCATATTAATAACAATAACATTAATAATAATAATACTAGTAGTTCTAAATTTGCTTATATGCAAACGCTTAATTAAGGTAACAGTGTTTTGGTTTCTTGCTTATATCTCGAAAACAGTTACTCCTATCAATTTTTATCTTTTTACTAAAATTCAAGCTGATAAAATTTCCTACAAAATAGTTATTTGCATTTTTCATGTAGGACTAACCATAAGCGAGATATATGATTGAAAATAATTAATATTTAAAAAAAAAGTGCTTTAACAGAAAATGTCTTGTGATTTAAAATACACTTAATTTATTGGGTCCAATACTTTATTAGAAGAAAAAGGAAGTGACATAAAAGTCACTGAAGTCTTCAGAGTCGTTTTTAAATGCTGCAGTTTCGTCTTCGTCTCAAACATTGAAAACCGAATTACATTTTTGTTCAGTAACAGTCACAGTTTTCTTATTGGTTTTTTGCTTATATCTCGAAAACAGTTACTCCTATCAATTTTTATCTTTCTTTCAAAATTAAAGCTGATAAAATTTCCTACAAAATAGTTATTTGCATTTTTCTTGTACGACCAACCATAAGCGAGTTATAGAGTTGGATATAAATAATATTTAACAAAAATTTGCTTTAAAATAAAATGTTTGAAAAACTGAAATTAAACTAATTTAATTGTGTCTAACACTTTAGTAGAGGAAAAAGAAGAAGACATAAAAGTCACTAAAGGTTTCAAAGTTGTCTTTAATCGTCATATTAATAACAATAACATTAATAATAATAATACTAATAGTACTAAATTTGCTAATATGCAAACGCTTAATTAAGGTAACAGTGTTTTGGTTTCTTGCTCATATCTCGAAAACAGTTACTCCTATCAACTTTTATTTTTTTACTAAAATTCAAGCTGATAAAATTTCCTACAAAATAATTATTTGCATTTTTTATGTAGGACTAACCATAAGCGAGATATAAGATTGAAAATAATTAATATTTAAAAAAGAAGTGCTTTAACAGAAAATGTCTTGTGATTTAAAATACACTTAATTTATTAGGTCCAATACTTTATTAGAAAAAAAGGGGGTGACATATAAGTCACTGAAGTCTTCAGAGTCGATTTTAAATGCTGCATTTTCGTCTTCGTCTCAAACATTGAAAACTGAATTACATTTTTGTTCTGAAACGGTAACAGTTTTTACATTGGTTTTTTGCTTATATCTCGAAAACAGTTACTCCTATCAATTTTTATCTTTCTTTCAAAATTAAAGCTGATAACATTTCCTACAAAATAGTTATTTGCATTTTTCTTGTAGGACCAGCCATAAGCGAGTTATAAAGTTGGATATAAATAATATTTAACAAAAACTTGCTTAAAAATAAAATGTTTGAAATACTGAAATTAAACTAAATTAATTGTGTCTAACACTTTAGTAGAGAAAAAAGAAAAAGACATAAAAGTCACCAAAGTCTTCAAAATCGTTTTTAGTCGTCATATTAATAACAATAACATTAATAATAATAATACTAATAGTACTAAATCTGCTTATATGCAAGCGCTTTATTAAGGTAACAGTTTTTTGGTTTCTTGCTTATATCTCGAAAACAGTTACTTCTATGAATTCTTGTCTTTTTTTCAAAATTAAAGCTGATAAAATTTCCTACAAAATAGTTATTTGCATTTTTCTTGTAGAACCAACCATAAGCGAGTTATAGAGTTGGATATAAATAATTTTTAACAAAAATTTGCTTTAAAATAAAATGTTTGAAAAACTGAAATTAAACTAATTTAATTGTGTCTAACACTTCAGTAGAGGAAAAAGGAAAAGACATAAAAGTCACTAAAGGTTTCAGAGTTGTCTTTAGTTGTCATATTAATAACAATAACATTAATAATAATAATACTAATAGTACTAAATTTGCTTATATGCAAACGCTTAATTAAGGTAACAGTGTTTTGGTTTCTTGCTTATATCTCGAAAACAGTTACTCCTATCAATTTTTATCTTTTTACTAAAATTCAAGCTGATAATATTTCCTATAAAATAGTAATTTGCATTTTTCATGTAGGACTAACCATAAGCGAGATATATGATTGAAAATAATTAATATTTAAAAAAAAGTGCTTTAACAGAAAATGTCTTGTGATTTAAAATACACTTAATTTATTGGGTCCAATACTTTATTAGAAGAAAATGGAAGTGACATAAAAGTCACTGAAGTCTTCAGAGTCGTTTTTAAATGCTGCAGTTTCGTCTTCGTCTCAAACATTGAAAACTGAATTACATTTTTGTTCAGTAACAGTCACAGTTTTCTTATTGGTTTTTTGCTTATATCTCGAAAACAGTTACTCCTATCAATTTTTATCTTTCTGTCAAAATTAAAGCTGATAACATTTCCTACAAAATAGTTATTTGCATTTTTCTTGTAGGACCAACCATAAGCGAGTTATAAAGTTGGATATAAATAATATTTAACAAAAACTTGCTTAAAAATAAAATGTTTGAAATACTGAAATTAAACTAAATTAATTGTGTCTAACACTTTAGTAGAGAAAAAAGAAAAAGACATAAAAGTCACCAAAGTTTTCAGAATCGTTTTTAGTCGTCATATTAATAACAATAACATTAATAATAATAATACTAATAGTACTAAATCTGCTTATATGCAAGCGCTTTATTAAGGTAACAGTTTTTTGGTTTCTTGCTTATATCTCGAAAACAGTTACTCCTATGAATTTTTGTCTTTCTTTAAAATCAATGCTGCTAAAATATTCTACAAAATAGTTATTTGCATTTTTCTTGTAGGACCAACCATAAGCGAGTTATAGAGTTGGATATAAATAATATTTAACAAAAATTTGCTTTAAAATAAAATGTTTGAAAAACTGAAATTAAACTAATTTTACTGTGTCTAACACTTTAGTAGAGAAAAAACGAAAAGACATAAAAGTCACTAAAGGTTTCAGAGTTGTCTTTAGTTGTCATATTAATAACAATAACATTAATAATAATAATACTAATAGTTCTAAATTTGCTTATATGCAAACGCTTAATTAAGGTAACAGTGTTTTGGTTTCTTGCTTATATCTCGAAAACAGTTACTCCTATCAATTTTTATCTTTTTACTAAAATTCAAGCTGATAAAATTTCCTACAAAATAGTTATTTGCATTTTTCATGTAGGACTAACCATAAGCGAGATATATGATTGAAAATAATTAATATTTAAAAAAAAAGTGCTTTAACAGAAAATGTCTTGTGATTTAAAATACACTTAATTTATTGGGTCCAATACTTTATTAGAAAAAAAAGGAAGTGACATAAAAGTCACTGAAGTCTTCAGAGTCGTTTTTAAATGCTGCAGTTTCGTCTTCGTCTCAAACATTGAAAACTGAATTACATTTTTGTTCAGTAACAGTCACAGTTTTCTTATTGGTTTTTTGCTTATATCTCGAAAACAGTTACTCCTATCAATTTTTATCTTTTTGTCAAAATTAAAGCTGCTAAAATTTCCTACAAAATAAATATTTGCATTTTTCTTGTAGGACCAACCATAAGCGAGTTATAGAGTTGGATATAAATAATATTTAACAAAAATTTGCTTTAAAATAAAATGTTTGAAAAACTGAAATTAAACTAATTTAATTGTGTCTAACACTTTAGTAGAGGAAAAAGAAGAAGACATAAAAGTCACTAAAGGTGTCAAAGTTGTCTTTAATCGTCATATTAATAACAATAACATTAATAATAATAATACTAATAGTACTAAATTTGCTTATATGCAAACGCTTAATTAAGGTAACAGTGTTTTGGTTTCTTGCTCATATCTCGAAAACAGTTACTCCTATCAATTTTTATCTTTCTTTCAAAATTAAAGCTGATAACATTTCCTACAAAATAGTTATTTGCATTTTTCTTGTGGGACCAACCATAAGCGAGTTATAAAGTTGGATATAAATAATATTTAACAAAAACTTGCTTAAAAATAAAATGTTTGAAATACTGAAATTAAACTAAATTAATTGTGTCTAACACTTTAGTAGAGAAAAAAGAAAAAGACACAAAAGTCACCAAAATCTTCAGAATCGTTTTTAGTCGTCATATTAATAACAATAACATTAATAATAATATTACTAATAGTACTAAATCTGCTTATATGCAAGCGCTTTATTAAGGTAACAGTTTTTTGGTTTCTTGCTTATATCTCAAAAACAGTTACTCCTATGAATTTTTGTCTTTTTTTCAAAATTAAAGCTGATAAAATTTCCTACAAAATAGTTATTTGCATTTTTCTTGTAGGACCAACCATAAGCGAGTTATAGAGTTGGATATAAATACTTTTTAACAAAAATTTGCTTTAAAATAAAATGTTTGAAAATCTGAAATTAAACTAATTTAATTGTGTCTAACACATTAGTAGAGGAAAAAGGAAAAGACATAAAAGTCACTAAAGGTTTCAGAGTTGTCTTTAGTTGTCATATTAATAACAATAACATTAATAATAATAATACTAATAGTACTAAATTTGCTTATATGCAAACGCTTAATTAAGGTAACAGTGTTTTGGTTTCTTGCTTATATCTCGAAAACAGTTACTCCTATCAATTTTTATCTTTTTACTAAAATTCAAGCTGATAAAATTTCCTATAAAATAGTTATTTGCATTTCTCATGTAGGACTAACCATAAGCGAGATATATGATTGAAAATAATTAATATTTAAAAAAAAAGTGCTTTAACAGAAAATGTCTTGTGATTTAAAATACACTTAATTTATTGGGTCCAATACTTTATTAGAAGAAAAAGGAAGTGACATAAAAGTCACTGAAGTTTTCAGAGTCGTTTTTAAATGCTGCAGTTTCGTCTTCGTCTCAAACATTGAAAACTGAATTACATTTTTGTTCAGTAACAGTCACAGTTTTCTTATTGGTTTTTTGCTTATATCTCGAAAACAGTTACTCCTATCAATTTTTATCTTTCTGTCAAAACTAAAGCTGATAAAATTTCCTACAAAATAGTTATTTGCATTTTTCTTGTAGGACCAACCATAAGCGAGTTATAGAGTTGGAAATAAATAATATTTAACAAAAATTTGCTTTAAAATAAAATGTTTGAAAAACTGAAATTAAACTAATTTAATTGTGTCTAACACTTTAGTAGAGGAAAAAGAAGAAGACATAAAAGTCACTAAAGGTTTCAAAGTTGTCTTTAATCGTCATATTAATAACAATAACATTAATAATAATAATACTAATAGTACTAAATTTGCTTATATGCAAACGCTTAATTAAGGTAACAGTGCTTTGGTTTCTTGCTCATATCTCGAAAACAGTTACTCCTATCAACTTTTATCTCTTTACTAAAATTCAAGCTGATAAAATTTCCTACAAAATAATTATTTGCATTTTTTATGTAGGACTAACCATAAGCGGGATATAAGATTGAAAATAATTAATATTTAAAAAAGAAGTGCTTTAACAAAAAATGTCTTGTGATTTAAAATACACTTATATTATTAGGTCCAATACTTTATTAGAAAAAAAAGGGAGTGACATATAAGTCACTGAAGTCTTCAGAGTCGATTTTAAATGCTGCATTTTCGTCTTCGTCTCAAACATTGAATACTGAATTACATTTTTGCTCTGAAACGGTAACAGTTTTTACTTTGGTTTTTTGCTTATATCTCGAAAACAGTTACTCCTATCAATTTTTATCTTTCTTTCAAAATTAAAGCTGATAACATTTCCTACAAAATAGTTATTTGCATTTTTCTTGTAGGACCAACCATAAGCGAGTTATAAAGTTGGATATAAATAATATTTAACAAAAACTTGCTTAAAAATAAAATGTTTGAAATACTGAAATTAAACTAAATTAATTGTGTCTAACACTTTAGTAGAGAAAAAAGAAAAAGACATAAAAGTCACCAAAGTTTTCAAAATCGTTTTTAGTCGTCATATTAATAACAATAACATTAATAATAATAATAATACTAATAGTACTAAATCTGCTTATATGCAAGCGCTTTATTAAGGTAACAGTTTTCTGGTTTCTTGCTTATATCTCGAAAACAGTTACTCCTATGAATTTTTGTCTTTCTTGTCTTCTTCTTTTTCCTCTACTAAAGTGTTAGACTCAATTAAATTAGTTTAATTTCAGTTTTTCAAACATTTTATTTTAAAGCAAATTTTTGTTAAATATTATTTATATCCAACTCTATAACCGCTTATGGTTGGTCCTACAAGAAAAATGCAAATAACTATTTTGTAGGAAATTTTATCAGCTTTAATTTTGAAAAAAAGATAAAAATTGATAGGAGTAACTGTTTTCGAGATATAAGCAAAAAACCAATAAGAAAACTGTGACTGTTACTGAACAAAAATGTAATTCGGTTTTCAATGTTTGACACGAAGACGAAACTGCAGCATTTAAAAACGACTCTGAAGACTTCAGTGATTTTTATGTCACTTCCTTTTTTTTCTAATAAAGTATTGGACCCAATAAATTAAGTGTATTTTAAATCACAAGACATTTTCTGTTAAAGCACTTTTTTTTTAAATATTAATTATTTTCAATCATATATCTCGCTTATGGTTAGTCCTACATGAAAAATGCAAATAACTATTTTGTAGGAAAATTTATCAGCTTAAATTTTAGTAAAAAAATAAAAATTGATAGGAGTAACTGTTTTCGAGATATAAGCAAGAAACCAAAACACTGTTACCTTAATTAAGCGTTTGCATATAAGCAAATTTAGTACTATTAGTATTATTATTATTAATGTTATTGTTATTAATATGACAACTAAAGACAACTCTGAAACCTTTAGTGACTTTTATGTCTTTTCCTTTTTTCTCTACTAAAGTGTTAGACACAATTAATTTAGTTTAATTTCAGTTTTTCAAACATTTTATTTTAAAGCAAATTTTTGTTAAATATTATTTATATCCAACTCTATACTCGCTTATGGTTGGTCCTACAAGAAAAATGCAAATAACTATTTTGTAGGAAATGTTATCAGCTTTAATTTTGAAAGAAAGATAAAAATTGATAGGAGTAACTGTTTTCGAGATATAAGCAAAAAACCAAAGTAAAAACTGTTACCGTTTCAGAACAAAAATGTAATTCAGTTTTCAATGTTTGAGACGAAGACGAAAATGCAGCATTTAAAATCGACCCTGAAGACTTCAGTGACTTATATGTCACCCCCTTTTTTTTTAATAAAGTATTGGACCTAATAAATTAAGTGTATTTTAAATTACAAGACATTTTCTGTTAAAGCACTTCTTTTTTAAATATTAATTATTTTCAATCTTATATCTCGCTTATGGTTAGTCCTACATAAAAAATGCAAATAACTATTTTGTAGGAAATTTTATCAGCTTGAATTTTAGTAAAAAGATAAAAATTGATAGGAGTAACTGTTTTCGAGATATGAGCAAGAAACCAAAACACTGTTACCTTAATTAAGTGTTTGCATATAAGCAAATTTAGTACTATTAGTATTATTATTATTAATGTTATTGTTATTAATATGACTATTAAAGACAACTTTGAAACCTTTAGTGACTTTTATGTCTTCTTCTTTTTCCTCTACTAAAGTGTTAGACACAATTAAATTAGTTTAATTTCAGTTTTTCAAACATTTTATTTTAAAGCAAATTTTTGTTAAATATTATTTATATCCAACTCTATAACTCGCTTATGGTTGGTCCTACAAGAAAAATGCAATTAACTATTTTGTAGGAAATTTTATCAGCTTTAATTTTGAAGAAAGATAAAAATTGATAGGAGTAACTGTTTTCGAGATATAAGCAAAAATCCAATAAGAAAACTGTGACTGTTACTGAACAAAAATGTAATTCGGTTTTCAATGTTTGAGACGAAGACGAAACTGCAGCATTTAAAAACGACTCTGAAGACTTCAGTGACTTTTATGTCACTTCCTTTTTCTTCTAATAAAGTATTGGACCCAATAAATTAAGTGTATTTTAAATCACAAGACATTTTCTGTTAAAGCACTTTTTTTTTTAAATATTAATTATTTTCAATCATATATCTCGCTTATGGTTAGTCCTACATGAAAAATGCAAATAACTATTTTGTAGGAAATTTTATCAGCTTGAATTTTAGTAAAATGATAAAAATTGATAGGAGTAACTGTTTTCGAGATATAAGCAAGAAACCAAAACACTGTTACCTTAATTAAGCGTTTGCATATAAGCAAATTTAGTACTATTAGTATTATTATTATTAATGTTATTGTTATTAATATGACAACTAAAAACAACTCTGAAACCTTTAGTGACTTTTATGTCTTTTCCTTTTTTCTCTACTAAAGTGTTAGACACAGTTAAATTAGTTTAATTTCCGTTTTTCAAACATTTTATTTTAAAGCAAATTTTTGTTAAATATTATTTATATCCAACTCTATAACTCGCTTATGGTTGGTCCTACAAGAAAAATGCAAATAGCTATTTTGTAGAATATTTTATCAGCTTTAATTTTGAAAAAAAGACAAAAATTCATAGGAGTAACTGTTTTCGAGATATAAGCAAGAAACCAAAAAACTGTTACCTTAATAAAGCGCTTGCATATAAGCAGATTTAGTACTATTAGTATTATTATTATTAATGTTATTGTTATTAATATGACGACTAAAAACGATTCTGAAGACTTTGGTGACTTTTATGTCTTTTTCTTTTTTCTCTACTAAAGTGTTAGACACAATTAATTTAGTTTAATTTCAGTATTTCAAACATTTTATTTTTAAGCAAGTTTTTGTTAAATATTATTTATATCCAACTTTATAACTCGCTTATGGTTGGTCTTACAAGAAAAATGCAAATAACTATTTTGTAGGAAATGTTATCAGCTTTAATTTTGAAAGAAAGATAAAAATTGATAGGAGTAACTGTTTTCGAGATATAAGCAAAAAACCAAAGTAAAAACTGTTACCGTTTCAGAACAAAAATGTAATTCAGTTTTCAATGTTTGAGACGAAGACGAAAATGCAGCATTTAAAATCGACTCTGAAGACTTCAGTGACTTATATGTCACCCCCTTTTTTTTTTAATAAAGTATTGGACCTAATAAATTAAGTGTATTTTAAATCACAAGACATTTTCTGTTAAAGCACTTCTTTTTTAAATATTAATTATTTTCAATCTTATATCTCGCTTATGGTTAGTCCTACATAAAAAATGCAAATAACTATTTTGTAGGATATTTTATCAGCTTGAATTTTAGTAAAAAGATAAAAATTGATAGGAGTAACTGTTTTCGAGATATGAGCAAGAAACCAAAACACTGTTACCTTAATTAAGCGTTTGCATATAAGCAAATTTAGTACTATTAGTATTATTATTATTAATGTTATTGTTATTAATATGACGATTAAAGACAACTTTGAAATCTTTAGTGACTTTTATGTCTTCTTCTTTTTCCTCTACTAAAGTGTTAGACACAATTAAATTAGTTTAATTTCAGTTTTTCAAACATTTTATTTTAAAGCAAATTTCTGTTAAATATTATTTATATCCAACTCTATAACTCGCTTATGGTTGGTCCTACAAGAAAAATGCAAATAACTATTTTGTAGGAAATTTTATCAGCTTTAATTTTGACAGAATGATAAAAATTGATAGGAGTAACTGTTTTCGAGATATAAGCAAAAAACCAATAAGAAAACTGTGACTGTTACTGAACAAAAATGTAATTCAGTTTTCAATGTTTGAGACGAAGACGAAACTGCAGCATTTAAAAACGACTCTGAAGACTTCAGTGACTTTTATGTCACTTCCTTTTTCTTCTAATAAAGTATTGGACCCAATAAATTAAGTGTATTTTAAATCACAAGGCATTTTCTGTTAAAGCACTTCTTTTTTAAATATTAATTATTTTCAATCATATATCTCGCTTATGGTTAGTCCTACATGAAAAATGCAAATAACTATTTTGTAGGAAATTTTATCAGCTTGAATTTTAGTAAAAAGATAAAAATTGATAGGAGTAACTGTTTTCGAGATATAAGCAAGAAACCAAAACACTGTTACCTTAATTAAGCGTTTGCATATAAGCAAATTTAGTACTATTAGTATTATTATTATTAATGTTATTGTTATTAATATGACAACTAAAGACAACTCTTAAACCTTTAGTGACTTTTATGTCTTTTCCTTTTTTCTCTACTAAAGTGTTAGACACAGTTAAATTAGTTTAATTTCCGTTTTTCAAACATTTTATTTTAAAGCAAATTTTTGTTAAATATTATTTATATCCAACTCTATAACTCGCTTATGGTTAGTCCAACAAGAAAAATGCAAATAATTATTTTGTAGAATATTTTATCAGCTTTAATTTTGAAAGAAAGACAAAAATTCATAGGAGTAACTGTTTTCGAGATATAAGCAAGAAACCAAAAAACTGTTACCTTAATAAAGCGCTTGCATATAAGCAGATTTAGTACTATTAGTATTATTATTATTAATGTTATTGTTATTAATATGACGACTAAAAACGATTCTGAAGACTTTGGTGACTTTTATGTCTTTTTCTTTTTTCTCTACTAAAGTGTTAGACACAATTAATTTAGTTTAATTTCAGTATTTCAAACATTTTATTTTTAAGCAAGTTTTTGTTAAATATTATTTATATCCAACTTTATAACTCGCTTATGGTTGGTCTTACAAAAAAAAATGCAAATAATTATTTTGTAGAAAATGTTATCAGCTTTAATTTTGAAAGAAAGATAAAAATTGATAGGAGTAACTGTTTTCGAGATTATAATATAAGCAAAAAACCAAAGTAAAAACTGTTACCGTTTCAAAACAAAAATGTAATTCAGTTTTCAATGTTTGAGACGAAGACGAAAATGCAGCATTTAAAATCGACTCTGAAGACTTCGCTTATGGTTGGTCCTACAAGAAAAATGCAAATAACTATTCTGTAGAATATTTTATCAGCTTTAATTTTGAAAGAAAGACAAAAATTCATAGGAGTAACTGTTTTCGAGATATAAGCAAGAAACCAAAAAACTGTTACCTTAATAAAGCGCTTGCATATAAGCAGATTTAGTACTATTAGTATTATTATTATTAATGTTTTTGTTATTAATATGACGACTAAAAACGATTCTGAAGACTTTGGTGACTTTTATGTCCTTTTCTTTTTTCTCTACTAAAGTGTTAGACACAATTAATTTAGTTTAATTTCCGTATTTCAAACATTTTATTTTTAAGCAAGTTTTTGTTAAATATTATTTATATCCAACTTTATAACTCGCTTATGGTTGGTCCTACAAGAAAAATCCAAATAACTATTTTGTAGGAAATGTTATCAGCTTTAATTTTGAAAGAAAGATAAAAATTGATAGGAGTAACTGTTTTCGAGATATAAGCAAAAAACCAAAGTAAAAACTGTTACCGTTTCAAAACAAAAATGTAATTCAGTTTTCAATGTTTGAGACGAAGACGAAAATGCAGCATTTAAAATCGACTCTGAAGACTTCAGTGACTTATATGTCACCCCCTTTTTTTTCTAATAAAGTATTGGACCTAATAAATTAAGTGTATTTTAAATCACAAGACATTTTCTGTTAAAGCACTTCTTTTTTAAATATTAATTATTTTCAATCTTATATCTCGCTTATGGTTAGTCCTACATAAAAAATGCAAATAACTATTTTGTAGGAAATTTTATCAGCTTGAATTTTAGTAAAAAGATAAAAATTGATAGGAGTAACTGTTTTCGAGATATGAGCAAGAAACCAAAACACTGTTACCTTAATTAAGCGTTTGCATATAAGCAAATTTAGTACTATTAGTATTATTATTATTAATGTTATTGTTATTAATATGACGATTAAAGACAACTTTGAAACCTTTAGTGACTTTTATGTCTTCTTCTTTTTCCTCTACTAAAGTGTTAGACACAATTAAATTAGTTTAATTTCAGTTTTTCAAACATTTTATTTTAAAGCAAATTTTTGTTAAATATTATTTATATCCAACTCTATAACTCGCTTATGGTTGGTCCTACAAGAAAAATGCAAATAACTATTTTGTAGGAAATTTTATCAGCTTTAATTTTGAAAGAAAGATAAAAATTAATAGGAGTAACTGTTTTCGAGATATAAGCAAAAAACCAATAAGAAAACTGTGACTGTTACTGAACAAAAATGTAATTCGGTTTTCAATATTTGAGACGAAGACGAAAATGCATCATTTACAAACGACTCTAAAAACTTCAGTGACATTTCTGTCACCTCCTTTTTCTTCTAATAAAGTATTGGACCCAATAAATTAAGTGTATTTTAAATCACAAGACATTTTCTGTTAAAGCACATTTTTTTTTAAATATCAATTATTTTCAAACTTATATCTCGCTTATGGTTAGTCCTACATGAAAAATGCAAATAACTATTTTGTAGGAAATTTTATCAGCTTTAATTTTAGTGAAAAGATAAAAATTGATAGGAGTAACTGTTTTCGAGATATAAGCAAGAAACCAAAAAACTGTTACCTTAATTAAGGGCTTGCATATAAGCAAATTTAGTACTAAAAACAACTCTGAAGACTTTGGTGACTTTTATGTCTTCTTCTTTTTCCTCTACTAAAGTGTTAGACACAATTAATTTAGTTTAATTTCTGTTTTTCAAACATTTTATTTTAAAGCAAATTTTTGTTAAAGATTATTTATATCCAACTCTATAACTCGCTTACGGTTGGTCCTACAAGAAAAATGCAAATAACTATTTTGTAGAATATTTTATCAGCTTTAATTTTGAAAGAAAGACAAAAATTCATACGAGTAACTGTTTTCGAGATATAAGCAAGAAACCAAAAAACTGTTACCTTAATAAAGCGCTTGGATATAAGCAGATTTAGTACTATTAGTATTATTATTATTAATGTTATTGTTATTAATATGACGACTAAAAACGATTCTGAAGACTTTGGTGACTTTTATGTCTTTTTCTTTTTTCTCTACTAAAGTGTTAGACACAATTAATTTAGTTTAATTTCAGTATTTCAAACATTTTATTTTTAAGCAAGTTTTTGTTAAATATTATTTATATCCAACTTTATAACTCGCTTATGGTTAGTCTTACAAAAAAAATGCAAATAATTATTTTGTAGAAAATGTTATCAGCTTTAATTTTGAAAGAAAGATAAAAATTGATAGGAGTAACTGTTTTCGAGATTATAATATAAGCAAAAAACCAAAGTAAAAACTGTTACCGTTTCAAAACAAAAATGTAATTCAGTTTTCAATGTTTGAGACGAAGACGAAAATGCAGCATTTAAAATCGACTCTGAAGACTTCGCTTATGGTTGGTCCTACAAGAAAAATGCAAATAACTATTCTGTAGAATATTTTATCAGCTTTAATTTTGAAAGAAAGACAAAAATTCATAGGAGTAACTGTTTTCGAGATATAAGCAAGAAACCAAAAAACTGTTACCTTAATAAAGCGCTTGCATATAAGCAGATTTAGTACTATTAGTATTATTATTATTAATGTTATTGTTATTAATATGACGACTAAAAACGATTTTGAAGACTTTGGTGACTTTTATGTCCTTTTCTTTTTTCTCTACTAAAGTGTTAGACACAATTAATTTAGTTTAATTTTAATATTTCAAACATTTTATTTTTAAGCAAGTTTTTGTTAAATATTATTTATATCCAACTTTATAACTCGCTTATGGTTGGTCCTACAAGAAAAATGCAAATAACTATTTTGTAGGAAATGTTATCAGCTTTAATTTTGAAAGAAAGATAAAAATTGATAGGAGTAACTGTTTTCGAGATATAAGCAAAAAACCAAAGTAAAAACTGTTACCGTTTCAAAACAAAAATGTAATTCAGTTTTCAATGTTTGAGACGAAGACGAAAATGCAGCATTTAAAATCGACTCTGAAGACTTTAGTGACTTATATGTCACCCCCTTTTTTTTCTAATAAAGTATTGGACCTAATAAATTAAGTGTATTTTAAATCACAAGACATTTTCTGTTAAAGCACTTCTTTTTTAAATATTAATTATTTTCAATCTTATATCTCGCTTATGGTTAGTCCTACATAAAAAATGCAAATAACTATTTTGTAGGAAATTTTATCAGCTTGAATTTTAGTAAAAAGATAAAAATTGATAGGAGTAACTGTTTTCGAGATATGAGCAAGAAACCAAAACACTGTTACCTTAATTAAGCGTTTGCATATAAGCAAATTTAGTACTATTAGTATTATTATTATTAATGTTATTGTTATTAATATGACGATTAAAGACAACTTTGAAACCTTTAGTGACTTTTATGTCTTCTTCTTTTTCCTCTACTAAAGTGTTAGACACAATTAAATTAGTTTAATTTCAGTTTTTCAAACATTTTATTTTAAAGCAAATTTTTGTTAAATATTATTTATATCCAACTCTATAACTCGCTTATGGTTGGTCCTACAAGAAAAATGCAAATAACTATTTTGTAGGAAATTTTATCAGCTTTAATTTTGAAAGAAAGATAAAAATTAATAGGAGTAACTGTTTTCGAGATATAAGCAAAAAACCAATAAGAAAACTGTGACTGTTACTGAACAAAAATGTAATTCGGTTTTCAATATTTGAGACGAAGACGAAAATGCATCATTTACAAACGACTCTAAAAACTTCAGTGACATTTCTGTCACCTCCTTTTTCTTCTAATAAAGTATTGGACCCAATAAATTAAGTGTATTTTAAATCACAAGACATTTTCTGTTAAAGCACATTTTTTTTTAAATATCAATTATTTTCAAACTTATATCTCGCTTATGGTTAGTCCTACATGAAAAATGCAAATAACTATTTTGTAGGAAATTTTATCAGCTTTAATTTTAGTGAAAAGATAAAAATTGATAGGAGTAACTGTTTTCGAGATATAAGCAAGAAACGAAAAAACTGTTACCTTAATTAAGGGCTTGCATATAAGCAAATTTAGTACTAAAAACAACTCTGAAGACTTTGGTGACTTTTATGTCTTCTTCTTTTTCCTCTACTAAAGTGTTAGACACAATTAATTTAGTTTAATTTCGGTTTTTCAAACATTTTATTTTAAAGCAAATTTTTGTTAAAGATTATTTATATCCAACTCTATAACTCGCTAACGGTTGGTCCTACAAAAAAAATGCGATTAACTATTTTGTAAAAAATTTTATCAGCTTTAATTTTGAAAGAAAGATAAAAATTGATAGGAGTAACTGTTTTCGAGATATAAGCAAAAAACCAATAAGAAAACTGTAACTGTTACTGAACAAAAATGTAATTCAGTTTTCAATGTTCGACTCTGAAGACTTCAGTGACTTTTATGTCTCCTCCTTTTTTTTCTAATAAAGTATTGGACCCATTAAATTAAGTGTATTTTAAATCACAAGACATTTTCTGTTAAAGCACTTCTTTTTAAATATTAATTATTTTCAAACTTATATCTCGCTTATGGTTAGTCCTACAAGAAAAATGCAAATTAGTATTTTGTAGGAAATTTTATCAGCTTTAATTTTAGTAAAAAGATAAAAATTGATAGGAGTAACTGTTTTCGAGATATAAGCAAAAAACCAAAAAACTGTTACCTTAATTAAGCGCTTGCATATAAGCAAATTTAATAATATTAGTATTATTAATATTAATGTTATTGTTATTAATATGACGACTAAAAACGACTCTCAAGACTTTGGTGACTTTTATGTCTTCTCGTTTTTCCTCTACTAAAGTGTTAGTCTTAATTTAGTTTAATTTCGGTTTTTCAAACATTTTATTTTAAAGCAAATTTTTGTTAATGATTATTTATATCCAACTCTATAACTCGCTTATGGTTGGTCCTACAAAAAAATGCAAATAACTATTTTGTAGGAAATTTTATCAGCTTTAATTTTGAAAAAAAGATAAAAATTGATTGGAGTAACTGTTTTCGAGATATAAGCAAGAAACCAAAAAACTGTTACCTTAATTAAGCGTTTGCATATAAGCAAATTTAGTACTATTAGTATTATTATTATTAATGTTATTGTTATTAATATGACGACTAAAGACGACTCTGAAACATTTAGTGACTTTTATGTCTTCTCCTTTTTCCTCTACTAAAGTGTTAGACACAATTAATTTAGTTTAATTCCGGTTTTTCAAGCATTTTATTTTAAAGCAAATTTTTGTTAAATATTATTTATATCTAACTCTATAACTCGTTTATGCTTGGTCCTACAAAAAAAATGTAAATAACTATTTTGTTGGAAATTTTATCAGCTTTAATTTTGAAAGAAAGATAAAATTTGATAGGAGGAACTGTTTTCGAGATATAAGCAAAAAACCAATAAGAAAACTGTAACTGTTACTGAACAAAAATGAAATTCAGTTTTCAATGTTTGAGATTTAGACAAAAATGCAGCATTTAAAAACGACTCTGAAGACTTCAGTGACTTTTATGTCACCTCCTTTTTCTTCTAATAAAGTATTGGACCCAATAAATTAAGTGTATTTTAAATCACAAGACATTTTCTGTTAAAACACTTTTTTTTAATTATTAATTATTTTCAAACTTACATCTCGCTTATGGTTAGTTCTACATGAAAAATGCAAATAACTATTTTGTAGAAAATTTTATCACCTTTAATTTTGGTGAAAAAGTAAAAATTGATAGGAGTAACTGTTTTCGAGAAATAAGCAAAAAACAAAAAAACTGTTACCTTAATTAAGCGCTTGCATATAAGCAAATTTAGTACTACTAGTATTGTTATTATAAATGTTATTGTTATTAATATGACGACTAAAGACAACTCTAAGACTTTAGTGACTTTTATGTCTCCTCCTTTTTCCTCTACTAAAGTGTTAGACGCAATTAATTTAGTTTAATTTCAGTTTTTCAAACATTTTATTTTAAAGCAAATTTTTGTTAAATATTAAAAACTATAAAATGGCTTAGATTGCCTAAAAACACAGATCACACATAATCTTTTGCATAGAAATGAGAAAACGCTCATTTAACACACAAAATAAGCTCCATTTTTCCTTATTAAAGTATTATTATTATTATTACTTTTGTTACTATTACTATTATTAATATTATTATTATTATTATTATTATTATTATTATTATTATTAACTTATTAATTTTAGCCAATTTCTTGCCTAAAAACTATCAAATGGCTTAGATTGCCTAAAAACACAGATCACACATGATCTTTTGCATAGAAATGAGAAAAGCTCATGTAACACAAAATAAGCTCCATTTTTGCATAGAAAACTAAGCTTACTTTTATTACTACTATTATTATTATTTTTATTAATATTATTATTATTACTATTATTTTTATTATTATTATTACTATTATTATTATTATTATTATTATTATTATTATTATTAATATTATTATTATTAATATTATTATTATTAAAAACCGATTATAACTTTTGTATAGTAAATGTTTTTATACCAGTTTTAAAATGAGTTATTAATTTTAAACAATTTCTTGCCTAAAAACACAGATCACAGATGATCTCTTGCATAGAAATGAGAAAACGCTCAGATAACACAAAATAAGCATCATTTTTGCTTAGAAAAACTAAGCTTTAATTTAGAAAGAAATTTATTATTATAAGTATTATTATCATTATTATTATTATTATTATTATTATTATTATTATTATTATTATTATTATTTCTTTTATTACTATTATTATTATTATTATTATTATTATTATTATTATTATTATTAACTTTTGTATAGTAAATGTTTTTATACCAGTTTTAAAATGAGTTATTAATTTTATTCAATTTCTTGCCTAAAAACACAGATCACAGATGATCTCTTGCATAGAAATGAGAAAACGCTCATATAACACACAAAATAAGCTTTATTTTTGCTTAGAAAACTAAGCTTACTTTTATTACTATTATTATTATTTTTATTTATATTATTATTATTATTATTATTATTATTACTATTATTATTATTATTATTAACTTTTGTATAGTAAATGTTTTTATACCAGTTTTAAAATAAGTTTTTAATTTTAGACAATTTCTTGCCTAAAAACACAGATCACAGATGATCTCTTGCATAGAAATGAGAAAACGCTTAGATAACACAAAATAAGCATCATTTTTGCTTAGAAAAACTAAGCTTTAATTTAGAAAGAAATTCATTATTATAAGTATTATTATCATTATTATTATTATTATTATTATTATTATTATTATTATTACTTTTATTATTATTATTATTATTATTATTATTATTATTATTATTATTATTATTATTATTATTATTATTAACTTTTGTATAGTAAATGTTTTTATACCAGTTTTAAAGTGAGTTATTAATTTTAGACAATTTCTTGCCTAAAAATACAGATCACAGATGATTTCTTGCATAGAAATGAGAAAACGCTCATATAACACACAAAATAAGCTTCATTTTTGCTTAGAAAACTAAGCTTACTTTTATTACTACTATTATTATTATTATTATTATTATTATTACTATTATTATTATTAATATTATTTTTATTATTATTATTATTATTATTATTGTTATTATTATTATTATTATTATTAAAAAATTGTATTAAACAGACAGAAAACGTCGTATTCTGACACAAAAAAACGAATTACGTTATAGACTTGACGAGAACGGCGTATTTCGGACTCTTATAGGACTCTTATAGGGTCAAAAAGTATCAGTTTGGATTAAAACAAATTATTTTTGTTGACTCTCAGTCTGAATTGTTCATCAGTTCAAACAAAAACGGTTTATTTTAGACGATCTTTTGCTTTGAACAAAAAAACTTACATCGAACAGACTAAAAACGTATTAATCTGGCATAAAAGAGCAATTTATGTATCACTTTGGATAAAGGCAGCTAATCCTATTCGTTTCATTGCTTAAAATAGACAAAATTGTTAATAAATCTAACAAAAACGCTGTATTCTAGCACAAAATACTAATTACATTATAGTTTCGACGAGAATAGCTTATTTGGAATGATTCATGCTTCCAAACGAGTAAATTTTTATTAAACAGATGCCAAACATCATGTTTTGTCCTATAAAGACATTTTATATTGCAGTTTGTATTAAAACAAAATATTTTCGTTGATTCTTTGTTAGAAGCAGCAAACCTAACATTAAAGAATCTGAAAACTTTGTATTCGGACACAAACCACCGAATTTTGTATCAGTTTAGACAAAAACCGTTGATTTTCGACAATATTTTGCTTTGAACAAGAAAACTTATATCAAACTGACTAAAAACGTCTTATTTTAGCACAAAACAAAAGATTTGCGTTATAGTCTTAATAGTCTTAATAGTCTTATTTTGACACAACAACAACGAAAATAATTTGTTTTTGTTTAAACTGTAACATAAGTCGCTTTTATAAAACGAACTAAAATGTTTGGCTTCTGTTTAGTGAAAGTTTTCTCGTTTGGGGGCATAAAATCGTTTGAAATTAAGAGTTCTGGTCAAAACTATAACGTAAATTATTTCTTTGTATCACTTTAAAGATTTGCGTTATAGTCTTGACGAGAACTGTTAATTTCAAACGATTCTATGCTTTGAAACCAGTATACTTTCACTGAACAGAGGCAAAACGTCTAATTTCGCTTTTAAAAAACGATTTATGTCACAGAAAATCAAATTACGTTTCAGTCTAGACACAAATTGCTTATTTTAGACGATTCTTTCTTTTGAACACGAAAACTTACATTAAAAAGATTAAAAACGTCTTATTCTGGCTCAAAACTGCAAATTATGTATTACTTTGGATAAAAGTAGTTTATCCCGATTACTCCTTTGCTTAGAATAGAGCAAACTTGTATAAAACTTAATGAAAACTTTAAATTTCGTCTCAAAGAAATAATTTACGTTATAGTTTTGACCAGAACTGTTAATTTCAAACGATTTTATGCCCCCAAACGAGAAAACTTTCACTAAACAGATGCCAAACGCCTTAGTTCGTTTTATAAAAACGACATGTTACAGTTTGAACAAAAAAATTATTTTCGTTGTTGTGTCAAAATAATTTATTTCGAATGATTCAATGGAGCGAAACGAGTAAACTTTTATAGGACAGATGCAAAATACCATATTACCACTTAAATCGTTATTTTAAAGCAAAGTATTAGCTTTTGCACTTGTTCAATTAAAGTTTGCTTACTTCGAAGTATGTAGTCGTCCGAAATAATTTTTTTTTTGTCAAAACTATAACGTAATTTGTTCTTTTGAGCTTGAATATAGAGTTTTCATTACGTTTTATAGTAGTTTACTCTACTCTAAGCATAGAATCAAACAGAGTAATCCGCTTTTGTTAAAACTGATACATAATTTGCTCTTATTTTCGAGTATAAGACATTTTCAATATGTTTGATAAAATTTTTCTTGTTTATAGCAAGGAATAGTTTAAAATAAGCTGTATTTGCCTAAACTGATACGTAATTCGATATTTGTGCATGGATACGATGTTTTCAGTTTCTTTGACGTGTGAAATTTCTTGTTGCAAAAGGTAATAATTTGCTTTAAAACAACGCTTTATATGGTAATATGTGGTTTTGCATCTGCCCCATAAAAGTTCATTAGTTTCGAATCATAAAATCGTTTGAAATAAACAGTGCTGGTCAAAACTATAACGTAAATTATTTCTTTGAGACGAAATTTAAAGTTTTCATTAAGTTTTATACAAGTTTACTCTATTCTAAGTAAAGGAGTAATCAGGATAAATTGCTTTTATCTAGAGTAATATATAATTTGCAGTTTTCAGCCAGAATAAGACGTTTTTAATCTTTTTAATGTAAGTTTTTGTATTCAAAACAAAGGATC